>NW_026735765.1:0-102000 GCF_949786415.1 Peromyscus eremicus | reverse complement strand
AGGGTAGAGACGCCCGGACTGCATCACTCGTGCAACGCGGGAGAGTCTTGAGGTAAGTATGTCGTCCCATCGATCATGGGCAAAAATTTATCTAAAGAGGCTGTTTTTCTAAAGGAGATGAAAAGGTAATCTTAGGGAGAGAGGAATAAGAGTTAAGAAAAAGGATTTGATAAAATTCTTCCAATATGCGGAGGAGAAATGTCCCTGGTTAGTGATTAATGGACCAGGAATTCACCCTCTGACTTGGAACAAGGTTGGAAAAGATATTAACAAATTAATCAGAGATGGGGAAAATGTCCCCGACGCCTTTTTTAGTTTTTATGGTGTGATTAGAGATGTTCTAAAGGAAGCAGAGGGAGATGGGCGTGTTTCACATTTACTAGCCCTTGCAGAGGATTTTCTCTCAAACTCCCCCTGCCTGACACCCAAGGGTCCAGAGGTTTATTGACATCTACCAGTAAGAGCACTCTCTGTCCTGTCTGTGTCTCTGTCATGTTACTTTTGTTTTGTACCGGTCGATCGATTTGTACTTTGCAGGCTCTCACTGGGGCAGACGTGTCCGGACAGTGAACCTGGCGGCGAAGGGAGACGTCCCAGAGCCCTAAAGCCACCTCAGAGGTGACGATTTGGTTTAGGAGCATCTTTGGGTATCTTCCCCCACAATGGGAGGAAGTGCCACCTTGTATTTTGTCCCGGGAATTTGTCAGAGCCATTTTGTGGGTTTTTTTTGTATGTTTTGTTGTGATCATTGTTACTTTACTGTCTCTCCTTCTCTTCCAAGAAAAAAATTTTTAACTAAATGAAAAAAGGGGAACTGCTGCAGGCCGCAGGAATATATCATAAAAACTCAGCTGGTAATGGCAAAGTCACTACCTGGAGGAATCAGGGAATTCCTCCAGAGGAAGCCAAATCCTAAGGAGTTTTTGGTGTTACTTGGCTTGTTATATATCAGCTGTATTCTGTTATAAAAATCATGTGTGCCTTCATAGTTTTCCCAATTGATTTTTCCCTAAGAAGGGCTAACAATGTGCACTGATCACTCTCTAGACATACACATTCCAGGCATTTGGAGAACAGCCCCAGGAAAGGCTTTCTCTGGAATCAGATATCTCCCCTAGCCATTTTCAAGGACTAAAGGAGACACCACCCAGGTGGTCACCCAACTTCCGAGGACTAACAGTGATAACCACCCACAGGCGAGTCTCCTGACTTAAGGTAAATTCCACAAGGAGACACCGCCCAGGTGGTCACCCAATTTCCGAGGACTAACAGTGATAACCACCCACATACAAGTCTCCTGACTTAAGGTAAATTCCACAAGGAGACACCGCCTAGGAGAGGTGGATGTTAAGTAATAGCTTTACACAATTTAGCTTGGACCCTCCCTTTTATATACCAGGACTTCCAGGGCACAGAAAGGAAAAAAAAAAAAGAGAGAGAGAGAATGGAAGAACTACATGGGTAAGAACTTGAGAGGAACAAACTGAGATGGGGAAGAACTAGATCGAAGGGCTAGAAGAGAGGACTAGAGGAACGAGATGAAAGATGAGGAAGAGCCAGATGGGGAAGAACAAGATGAGGAAGAGCCAGATGAGAGAGAAGGAGATGGGAGAGGAGCTGATAGGGGAAAGAACTAGATAGATGAGAACCTAGAAGGGTCAGAACTATATGAAGGAATTAAGATAGAACCTAGAGGTAGATAAATATAGAGAAATCAGTCAAGAAAGGAGCTAGACATGAGAGCAGAATAGAAGCTGTGTAGAGAGAGAACTGTCACAGAATAATAAAGTGTATGAACAAAACAGAAAAAAAAAACAAAAAAAAACACAAAAAAAGGTGCATGTCTGACTGACAGGGATGTGGAAGCCCCTGATGTCTGTTTGATCAAGGACAGAGATCCTCGAGTCTGGATTGTTTTTGATGTGATTGAGCCTGGAGGGTTACCCCCCCTAGAGCATGTCAGGCTGTCATTGTTCTTGGAGCTTTGTTGGTTGTCTTGTTGGGGCAAAGTTTTTTCGTGTGCCCTTGGTCTTGTGTGTAATGTATTAATTGCTCTCATTGTTGACTTGACTGTGACGGACGCTATGGGACAGTTCCCTTCTTCTCTACTAGACCTTTGCCTAGCCCACTGGAAGGATGTGTGAGCCACAATAGAGGGAACTGAGTTCCCCACCCCCACTCCCCGATTGAACTGAGATAAACAGGTAGCTTCTGCCAGATGGGGCTTGCATACTGCAAGAGGGGCTTGCTGGCTGTGAATGAGGCCGTCATCTCAGTGCTGATGTTCCGTTTCTTGGATTGTCTGTATAAATGTTATTTGTTTCTGTCTGCTAACCTCCCTTATTTTCCTAGAGGAAGAGGAGGAGAGAGAGGCATAACAAAGGCCATCTCTGTCCCTCCCTAGCTCTCTTGCTATCAGGACTGCAGCCAGCTGGCTGCTCTCAGGAGGGTGGGGTACGTGCTCTCCATACAGGCAGGCAAAGATGGGAGCTTTGGACAGGGCAATGGGGACTGCCTGCAATTGACAAAAACAAAGGGCACTCTTCTACTCTACTGTGTTTTATATAGGGCCAGAACAGTGAGCTTGCTCAGAACAAAAGAACTGTGCTTCCTACACACACGGGCCATATCTTGTTCAACTCTGCTTAGGAAACTGACAAGAACAGTAGATCCTCTTCTGTCCAATAATCTGTTCTTACAGGGAACAGACGCCAGTGCTATTTGCACTGTGTATGGCAAAGGGAGCACAATAGTGACTCTTCTTACCAGAAAACAACTCTTGCTCCTAGGAACAGAAACTGCATGTGATTCAACTCCATTTATGACTGGGAAACACATGCTAGCTCGCCTTACAAGAAACACACTCTGCTTTTGAGAAAAAAACACTCTTCTGCTCTACTATGTTTCCTATAGGGCCAGAACAGTGAGCTTGCTCAGAACAAAAGAAGTGTACTTCCTACACACACGGGCCATATCTACTTCAACTCTGCTTAGGAAACACAGAAGAACAGTAGATGCTCTTCAGTCCAATACACTGTACATGCTAGGAACAGACGCCAGTGCTATTTACCCTGTGTATGACAATGGGAGCGCAATAGTGACTCTTCTTACCAGAAAACAACTCTTGCTCCTAGGATCAGAAACTGCATGTGATTCAACTCCATTTAGGACTGGGAAAGAAACGCTAGCTCGCCTTACAAGAAACACACTCTGCTTTTGAGAAAAGAGCACTCTTCTACTCTACTGTGTTTCCTACGGTGTCCGAACAGTGAGCTTGCTCAAAACAAAAGAACTGTGCTTCCTACACACACGTCCCATATCTAGTTCAACTCTGCTTAGGAAACTGACAAGAACAGTAGCTACTCTTCTGTCCAAAACACTGTACTTGCTGGGAACAGACGCGAGTGCTATTTGCACTGTGTATGGCAAAGGTAGCACAATAGTGACTCTACTTACCAGAAAACAACTCTTGCTCGTAAGACTAAAAACTGCATGGGATTCAACTCCATTTAGGACTGGGAAACAAACGCCAGCTCGCCTTACAAGAAACACACTCTGCTTTTGAGAAAAGAGCACTCTTCTACTCTACTGTGTTTCATATAGGGACAGAACAGTGAGCATGCTCAGAACAAAATAACTGTGCTTCCTACACACACGGGCCATATCTAGTTCAACTCTGCTTAGGAAACTGACAAGAACAGTAGCTCCTCTTCAGTCCAATACACTGTACTTGCTGGGAACAGACGCCAGTGCTATTGGCACAGTGAATGGCAATGGGAGCGCAATAGTGACTATTCTTACCAGAAAACAAATCTTGCTTGTAGGAACAGAAACTGCATGGTATTCAACTCCGTTTCTGACTGGGAAACAAACACCAGCTAGCCTTACAAGAAACACATTCTGCTTTTGAGAAAAGAGCACTATTCTACTCTACCGTGTTTCCTATAGGGCTCGAACAGTGAGTTTGCTCAGAACAAAAGAACTGTGCTTCACACACACGGGCCATATCTAGTTCAACTCTGCTTAGGAAACTGACAAAAACAGAAGCTCCTCTTCTGTCCAATACACTGTACTTGCTGGGAACAGACGCATGTGCTATTTGCACTGTGTATGGCAATGAGAGCACAATAGTGACTTTCCTAACCAGAAAACAACTCTTGCTCGTAGGACCAGAAACTGCATGTGATTCAACGCCATTTAGAACTGGGAAACAAATGCTAGCTCGCCTTACAAGAAACTCACTCTGCTTTTGAGAAAAGACACTCTTCTACTCTACGGTGTTTCCTATGGGGTACAAACAGTAAGCATGCTCAGAACAAAAGAACTGTGCTTCCTACACACATGGACCATATCTAGTTCAACTCTGCTTAGGAAACTGACAAGAAACAGTAGCTCCTATTCAGTCCAATAAACTGTACTTGCTGGGAACAGACGCCAGTGCTATTTGCACTATGTATGGCATTTGGAGCACAACAGTGACTCTTCTTACCATAAAACAACTCTTGCTCGTAGGACCAAAAACTGCATGTGACTCAACTCCATTTAAGACTGGGAAACAAACGCGAGCTTGCCTTACAAGAAACACACTCTGCTTTAGAGAAAAGAGCACTCTTCTACTCTACTGTGTTTCCTATAAGGCCAGAACAGTGAGCTTGCTCAGAACATAATAACTGTGCTTCCTAAACACACAGGCCATATATAGTTCAAGTCTGCATAGGAAACTGACAAGAAAAGAATATCCTCTTCAGTCCGGTACACTGTGCTTGTTGGGAAAAGACGCGATTGCTATTTGCACTGTGTATGGCAAAGGGAGTGCAATAGTGACTTTCCTTACCAGAAAACAACTCTTGCTCGTAGGACCAGAAACTGCATGTGATTCAACTCCATTTAGGACTGGGAAACAAACGCTAGCTTGCCTTACAAAAAACACACTCTGCTTTTGAGAAAAGAGCACTCTTCTACTCTACTGTGTTTCCTATAGGGCTCGAACAGTGAGCTTGCTCAGAACAAAAGAACTGTGCTTCCTACACACACGGCCATATCTAGTTCAATTCTGCTTAGGAACCTGACAAGAGCAGTAGATCCTCTTTAGTCCAATACACTGTACTTGCTGGGAACAGACGCCAGTGCTACTTGTCCTGTGTATGGCAATGGCAGCGCAATAGTGACTATTCTTACCATAAAAAAACTCTTGCTCGTAGTACCAGAATCTGCATGTGATTCAACTCCATTTAGGACTGGGAAACAAACGCTAGCTCGCCTTACAAGAAACACACTATGCTTTAGAGAAAAGAGCACTCTTTACTCTACTGTGTTTCCTATAGGGCCAGAACAGTGAGCTTGCTCAGAACAAAAGAACGGTGCTTCCCACACACGGGCCATATCTACTTCAACTCTGCTTAGGAAACTGACAAGAACAGTAGCTCCTCTTCAGTCCGATACACCTTACTTGCTGGGAACAGACACGAGTGCTATTTGCACTGTGTGTGGAAATGGGAGCGCAATAGTGACTTTCCTCACCAGAAAACAACTCTTGCTCATAGGACCAGAAACTGCATGTGATTCAACTCCATTTAGGAATAGGAAACAAATGCTAGCTCGCCTTACATGAAACCCACTCTGCTTTTGAGAAAAGAGCAGTCTTCTACTCTACTGTGTTTCCTATGGGTTCCGAAAAGTGAGCTTGTTCAGAACAAAAGATCTTTGCTTCCTACACACACGGGCCATATCTAGTTCAACTCTCCTTAGGAAACTGACAAGAACAGTAGATCCTCTTCAGTCCAATACACTGTACTTGCTGGGAACAGACACATGTGCTATTTGCACTGTGTATGGCAATGGTAGCACAATAGTGACTTTCCTTACCAGAAAATAACTCTTGCTCGTAGGACCAGAAACTGCATGTCATTCAACGCCATTTAGAACTGGGAAACAAATGCTAGCTCGCCTTACAAAAACACACTCTGCTTTTGAGAAAAGAGCACTCTTCTACTCTACGGCGTTTCCTCTGGGGTCCAAACAGTGAGCTTGCTCAGAACAAAAGAAATGTGCTTCCTACACACATGGACCATATCTAGTTCAACTCTGCTTAGGAAACTGACAAGAACAGTAGCTCCTCTTCAGTCCAATACACTGTACTTGCTGGGAGCAGACGCGAGTGCTATTTGCACTGTGTATGGCATTTGGAGCACAATAGTGACTCTTCTTACCAGAAAACAACTCTTGCTCGTAGGACCAAAAACTGCATGTGACTCAACTCCATTTAAGACTGGGAAACAAACGTCAGCTCGCCTTACAAGAAACACACTCTGCTTTTGAGAAAAGAGCACTCTTCTACTCTACTGTGTTTCCTATATGGCCAGAACAGTGAGCTTGCTCAAAACAAAATAACTGTGCTTCCTACACACACGGGCCTTATCTAGTTCAACTCTGCTTAGGAAACTGAGAAGAACAGTAGCTCCTCTTCAGTCCAATACACGGTACTTGCTGGGAACAGACGGGAGTGCTATTTGCACTGTGTATGGCAATGGGAGTGCAATAGTGACTTTCCTTACCAGAAAACAACTCTTGCTCGTAGGACCAGAAACTGCATGTGATTCAACTCCATTTAGTACTAGGAAACAAACGCTAGCTTGCTTTACAAGAAACACACTCTGCTTTTGAGAAAAGAGCACTCTTCTACTCTACTGTGTTTCCTATGTGCTCGAAATGTGAGCTTGCTCAGAACAAAAGAACTGTGCTTCCTACACACATGGACCATATCTAGTTCAACTCTGCTTAGGAACCTGACAAGAACAGTAGCTCCTATTCAGTCCAATACACTGTACTTGCTGGGAACCGACGGGAGTGCTATTTGCACTGTGTATGGCATTTGGAGCACAATAGTGACTCTTCTTACCAGAAAACAACTCTTGCTCGTAGGACCAAAAACTGCATGTGACTCAACTCCATTTAAGACTGGGAAACAAACGCGAGCTCGCCTTACAAGAAACACACTCTGCTTTAGAGAAAAGAGCACTCTTCTACTCTACTGTGTTTCCTATAGGGCCAGAACAGTGAGCTTGCTCAGAACATAATAACTGTGCTTCCTAAACACACGGGCCTTATCTAGTTCAAGTCTGCCTCGGAACCTGACAAGAACAGTAGATCCTCTTCAGTCCGAAACACTGTACTTGTTGGGAAAAGACGCGATTGCTATTTGCACTGTGTTATGGCAAAGGGAGCACAATAGTGACTTTCCTTACCAGAAAACAACTCTTGCTCGTAGGACCAGAAACTGCATGTGATTCAACTCCATTTAGGACTGGGAAACAAACGCTAGCTTGCCTTACAAAAAACACACTCTGCTTTTGAGAAAAGAGCACTCTTCTACTCTAATGTGTTTCCTATGGGGTCCGAACAGTGAGCTTGCTCAGAACAAAAGAACTGTGCTTCCTACACACACGGCCATATCTAGTTCAATTCTACTTAGGAACCTGACAAGAACAGTAGATCCTCTTCAGTCCAATACACTGTACTTACTGGGAACAGACGCCAGTGCTATTTGCACTGTGTATGGCATTTGGAGCGCAATAGTGATTCTTCTGACCAGAAAACAACTCTTGCTCGTAGGACCAAAAACTGCCTGTGACTCAACTCCATTTAGGACTGGGAAACAAACGCTAGCTTGCCTTACAAAAAACACACTCTGCTTTTGAGTAAAGAGCACTCTTCTACTCTACTGTGTTTCCTATGGGCTCGAACAGTGAGCTTGCTCAGAGCAAAAGAACTGTGCTTGCTACACACACGGCCATATCTAGTTCAATTCTACATAGAAACCTGACAAGAGCAGTAGATCCTCTTCAGTCCAATACACTGTACTTGCTGGGAACAGACGCCAGTGCTATTTGTCCTGTGTATGGCAATGGGAACACAATAGTGACTTTCCTTACCAGAAAACAACTCTTGCTCGTAGGACCAGAAACTGCATGTGATTCAACTCCATTTAGGACTGGGAAACAAACGCTAGCTCTTCTTACAAGAAACACACTCTGCTTTAGATAAAAGTGCACTC
Source organism: Peromyscus eremicus (assembly GCF_949786415.1). Taxonomy (NCBI): domain Eukaryota; kingdom Metazoa; phylum Chordata; class Mammalia; order Rodentia; family Cricetidae; genus Peromyscus; species Peromyscus eremicus. Next base: position 93,947 of record NW_026735765.1, on the reverse strand, counting down.
TTCTATTCTACTGTGTTTCCTAAGGTGTCCAAACAGTGAGCTTGCCCAGAACAAAAAAACTGTGTTTCCTACACACACGGACCATATGTAGTTCAATTCTACTTAGGAACCTGACAAGAACAGTAGAGCCTCTTCAGTCCAATACACTGTACTTGCTGGGAACAGACGCGAGTCCTATTTGTATTGTGTATGGCATTTGGAGCGCAATAGTGACTCTTCTTAGCAGAAAACAACTCTTGCTCGTAGGACCAAAAACTGCCTGTGACTCAACTCCATTTAGGACTGGGAAACAAACGCTAGCTCGCCTTACAAGAAACACACTCTGCTTTAGAGAAAAGAGCACTCTTCTACTCTACTGTGTTTCCTATAGGGCAGAACAGTGAGCTTGCTCAGAACATAATAACTGTGCTTCCTACACACACGGGCCATATCTAGTTCAACTCTGCTTAGGAAACTGACAAGAACAGTAGATCCTCTTCAGTCCAACACACTGTACTTGCTGGGAACAGACGCATGTGCTATTTGCATTGTGTATGGCAATGAGAGCACAATAGTGACTTTCCTTACCAGAAAATAACTCTTGCTCGTAGGACCACAAACTGCATGTGATTCAACGCCATTTAGAACTGGGAAACAAATGCTAGCTCGCCTTACAAGAAACACACTCTGCTTTAGAGAAAAGAGCACTCTTCTACTCTACGGTGTTTCCTATGGGGTCCAAACAGTGAGCTTGCTCAGAACAAGAGAACTGTGCTTCCTACACACATGGACCATATCTAGTTCAACTCTGCTTAGAAAACTGACAAGAACAGTAGCTCCTCTTCAGTCCAATACACTGTACTTGCTGGGAACAGACGGGAGTGCTATTTGCACTGTGTATGGCATTTGGAGCACAATAGTGACTCTTCTTACCAGAAAACAACTCTTGCTCGTAGGACCAAAAACTGCATGTGACTCAACTCCTTTTAAGACTGGGAAACAAACGCGAGCTCGCCTTACAAGAAACACACTCTGCTGTAGAGAAAAGAGCACTCTTCTACTCTACTCTGTTTCCTATAGAGCCAGAACAGTGAGCTTGCTCAGAACATAATAACTGTGCTTCCTACACACACACGGGCCATATCTAGTTTAACTCTGCTTTGAAAACTGACAAGAACAGTAGCTCATCTTCAGTCTGATACACTGTACTTGCTGGGAAAAGACGCGATTGCTATTTGCACTGTGTATGGCAAAGGGAGCACAATAGTGACTTTCCCTACCAGAAAACAACTCTTGCTCGTAGGACCAGAAACTGCATGTGATTCAACTCCATTTAGGACTGGGAAACAAACACTAGCTTGCCTTGCAAAAAACACACTCTGCTTTTGAGAAAAGAGCACTCTTCCACTCTACTGTGTTTCCAATGGGCTCGAACAGTGAGCTTGCTCAGAACAAAACAAGTGTGCTTCCTACACACACGGCCATATCTAGTTCAATTCTGCTTAGGAACCTGACAAGAGCAGTAGATCCTCTTCAGTCCAATACACTGTACTTGCTGGGAACAGACGCCAGTGCTATTTGTGTGTGTATGGCAATGGCGCAATAATGACTATTCTTACCATAAAAAAACTCTTGCTCCTAGGACCAGAAACTGCATGTGATTCAACTCCATTTTGGACTGGGAAACAAACGCTAGCTCGCCTTACAAGAAACACACTCTGCTTTAGAGAAAAGTGCACTCTTCTACTCTACTGTGTTTCCTAAGGGGTCCAAACAGTGAGCTTGCTCAGAACAAAAGAACTGTGCTTCCTAAACACACGGACCATATGTAGTTCAACTCTGCTTAGGAAACTGACAAGAACAGTAGCTCCTATTCAGTCCAATACACTGTACTTGCTGGGAAAATACGCGAGTGCTATTTGCCCTGTGTATGGCAATGGGAGCGCAATAGTGACTTTCCTTACCAGAAAACAACTCTTGTTTGTAGGACCAGAAACTGCATGTGATTCAACTCCATTTAGGACTAGGAAACAAACGCTAGCTCGCCTTACAAGAAACACACTCTGCTTTTGAGAAAAGAGCACTCTTCTACTCTACTGTGTTTCCTATAGGGCCAGAAGAGTGAGCTTGCTCAGAACATAAGAACTGTGCTTCCTACACACACCGGCCATATCTAGTTCAACTCTGCTTAGGAAACTGACAAGAACAGTAGCTCCTCTTCAGTCCGATACACTGTACTTGCTGGGAACAGACGCGAGTGCTATTTGCACTGTGTATCGCAATGGGAGCGCAAGAGTGACTTTCCTTACCAGAAAACAACTCTTGCTCATAGGACCAGAAACTGCATGTGATTCAACTCCATTTAGGACTGGGAAACAAACGCTAGCTCGCCTTATAAGAAACACACTCTGCTTTTGAGAAAAGAGCACTCTTCTACTCTAATGTGTTTCCTATGAGGTCCGAACAGTGAGCTTGCTCAGAACAAGAGAACTGTGCTTCCTACACACTCGGCCATATCTAGTTCAAATCTGCTTAGGAAACTGACAAGAACAGTAGATCCTCTTCAGTCCAATACACTGTACTTGCTGGGAGCAGACGCGAGTGCTATTTGAACTGTGTATGGCAAAGGGAGCACAATAGTGACTTTCCTTACCAGAAAACATCCCTTGCTCGTAGGACCTAAAACTACATGGGATTCAACTACATTTAGGACTGGGAAACAAACGATAGCTCACCTTACAAGAAACACACTCTGCTTTAGAGAAAAGAGCACTCTTCTACTCTACTGTGTTTCCTATAGGGACAGAACAGTGAGCTTGCTCAGAACAAAAGAACTGTGCTTCCTACACACGGGCCATATCTAGTTCAACTCTGCTTAGGAAACTGACAAGAACAGTAGCTCCTCTTCAGTCCAATACACTGTACTTGCTGGGAACAGACGCCAGTGCTATTTGCACAGTGAATGGCAATGGGAGCACAATAGTGACTCTTCTTACCAGAAAAAAAATCTTGCTTGTAGGACCAGAAACTGCATGGGATTCAACTCCGTTTCTGACTGGGAAACAAACACCAGCTAGCCTTACAAGAAACACATTCTGCTTTTGAGAAAAGAGCACTATTCTACTCTACCGTGTTTCCTACAGGGCCTGAAAATTGAGTTTGCTCAGAACAAAAGAACTGTGCTTCACACACTCGGGCCATATCTAGTTCAACTCTGCTTAGGAAACTGACAAGAAGGGTAGCTCCTCTTCTGTCCAATAAACTGTACTTGCTGGGAACAGACGCGAGTGCTATTTGCACTGTGTATGACAATGGTAGCACAATAGTGACTCTACTTACCAGAAAACAACTCTTGCTCGTAAGACTAGAAAATGCATGGGATTCAACTCCATTTAGGACTGGGAAACAAACGCTAGCTCGCCTTACAAGAAACACACTCTGCTTTAGAGAAAAGAGCACTCTTCTACTCTACTGTGTTTCCTATGGGGTCCAAACAGTGAGCTTGCTCAGCACAAAAGAACTGTGCTTCCTACACACACGGACCATATGTGGTTCAACTCTGCTTAGGAAACTGACAAGAACAGAATCTCCTCTTCTGTCCAATACACTGTACTTGCTGGGAACAGACACATGTGCTATTTGCACTGTGTATGGCAATGAGAGCACAATAGTGACTTTCCTTACCAGAAAACAACTCTTGCTCGTAGGACCAGAAACTGCATGTGATTCAACGCCATTTAGAACTGGGAAACAAATGCTAGCTCGCCTTCAAAGAAACACACTCTGCTTTTGAGAAAAGACACTCTTCTACTCTACGGTGTTTCCTATGGGGTCCAAACAGTAAGCTTGCTCAGAACAAAAGAACTGTGCTTCCTACACACATGGACCATATCTAGTTCAACTCTGCTTAGGAAACTGACAAGAAACAGTAGCTCCTATTCAGTCCAATACACTGTACTTGCTGAGAACAGACGGGAGTGCTATTTGCACTGTGTATGGCATTTGGAGCACAACAGTGACTCTTCTTACCAGAAAACAACTCTTGCTCGTAGGACCAAAAACTGCATGTGACTCAACTCCATTTAAGACTGGGAAACAAACCCGAGCTCGCCTTACAAGAAACACACTCTGCTTTAGAAAAAAGAGCACTCTTCTACTCTACTGTGTTTCCTATAGGGCCAGAACAGTGAGCTTGCTCAGAACATAATAACTGTGCTTCCTAAACACACGGGCCATATCTAGTTCAAGTCTGTATAGGAAACTGACAAGAAAAGTATATCCTCTTCAGTCCGGTACACTGTACTTGTTGGGAAAAGACGCGATTGCTATTTGCACTCTGTATGGCAAAGGGAGTGCAATAGTGACTTTCCTTACCAGAAAACAACTCTTGCTCGTAGGACCAGAAACTGCATGTGATTCAACTCCATTTAGGACTGGGAAACAAACGCTAGCTTGCTTTACAAAAAACACACTCTGCTTTTGAGAAAAGAGCACTCTTCTACTCTACTGTGTTTCCTATAGGGCTCGAACAGTGAGCTTGCTCAGAACAAAAGAACTGTGCTTCCTACACACACGGCCATATCTAGTTCAATTCTGCTTAGGAACCTGACAAGAGCAGTAGATCCTCTTTAGTCCAATACACTGTACTTGCTGGGAACAGACGCCAGTGCTACTTGTCCTGTGTATGGCAATGGCAGCGCAATAGTGACTATTCTTACCATAAAAAAATTCTTGCTCATAGTACCAGAATCTACATGTGATTCAACTCCATTTAGGACTGGGAAACAAACGCTAGCTCGCCTTACAATAAACACACTCTGCTTTAGAGAAAAGAGCACTCTTCTACTCTACTGTGTTTCCTATAGGATCAGAACAGTGAGCTTGCTCAGAACAAAAGAACGGTGCTTCCCACACACGGGCCATATCTAGTTCAACTCTGCTTAGGAAACTGACAAGAACAGTAGCTCCTCTTCAGTCCGATACACCTTACTTGCCTGGAACAGACACGAGTGCTATTTGCACTGTGTGTGGAAATGGGAGCGCAATAGTGACTTTCCTCACCAGAAAACAACTCTTGCTCATAGAACCAGAAACAGCATGTGATTCAACTCCATTTAGGAATAGGAAACAAATGCTAGCTCGCCTTACATGAAACACACTCTGCTTTTGAGAAAAGAGCAGTCTTCTACTCTACTGTGTTTCCTATGGGTTCCGAAAAGAGCTTGTTCAGAACAAAAGATCTTTACTTCCTACACACACGGGCCATATCTAGTTCAACTCTCCTTAGGAAACTGACAAGAACAGTAGATCCTCTTCAGTCCAATACACTGTACTTGCTGGGAACAGACGCATGTGCTATTTGCACTGTGTATGGCAATGAGAGCGCAATAGTGACTTTCCTTACCATAAAAAAACTCTTGCTCGTAGGACCAGAAACTGCATGTGATTCAACGCCATTTATAACTGGGAAACAAATGCTAGCTCGCCTTACAAAAACACACTCTGCTTTTGAGAAAAGATTACTCTTCTACTCTACGGTGTTTCCTATGGGGTCCAAACAGTGAGCTTGCTCAGAACAAAAGAAATGTGCTTCCTACACACATGGACCATATCTAGTTCAACTCTGCTTAGGAAACTGACAAGAACAGTAGCTCCTATTCAGTCCAATACACTGTACTTGCTGGGAACAGACGGGAGTGCTATTTGCACTGTGTATGGCATTTGGAGCACAATAGTGACTCTTCTTACCAGAAAACAACTCTTGCTCGTAGGACCAAAAACTGCATGTGACTCAACTCCATTTAAGACTGGGAAACAAACGTCAGCTCGCCTTACAAGAAACACACTCTGCTTTAGAGAAAAGAGCACTCTTCTACTCTACTGTGTTTCCTATAGGGCCAGAACAGTGAGCTTGCTCAGAACAAAATAACTGTGCTTCCTACACACACGGGCCTTATCTAGTTCAACTCTGCTTAGGAAACTGAGAAGAACAGTAGCTCCTCTTCAGTCCAATACACGGTACTTGCTGGGAAAAGACGGGAGTGCTATTTGCACTGTGTATGGCAATGGGAGCGCAATAGTGACTCTTCTTACCAGAAAACAACTCTTGCTCGTAGGAACAGAAACTGCATGTGATTCATCTCCATTTAGGACTGGGAAACAAACGCTAGCTTGCCTTACAAAAAACACACTCTGCTTTTGAGAAAAGAGCACTCTTCTACTCTACTGTGTTTCCTATGTGCTCGAAATGTGAGCTTGCTCAGAACAAAAGAACTGTGCTTCCTACACACACGGCCATATCTAGTTCAATTCTGCTTAGGAACTTGACAAGAACAGTAGATTCTATTCAGTCCAATACACTGTACGTGCTGGGAACAGACGCCAGTGCTATTTGCACTGTGTATGGCAATTGGAGCACAATAGTGAGTCGTCTTACCAGAAAACAACTCTTGCTTGTAGGACAAAAAACTGCATGTGACTCAACTCCATTTAGGACTGAAAAACAAACTCTAGCTCCCCTTACATAAAACACACTCTGCTTTTGAGAAAAGAGCACTCTTCTATTTTACGGTGTTTCCTATGGGGTCCAAACAATAAGCTTGCTCAGAACAAAAGAACTGTGCTTCCTACACACATGGACCATATCTAGTTCAACTCTGCTTAGGAACCTGACAAGAACAGTAGATCCTCTTCAGTCCAATACACTGTACTTACTGGGAACAGACGCCAGTGCTATTTGCACTGTGTATGGCATTTGGAGCGCAACAGTGATTCTTCTGACCAGAAAACAACTCTTGCTCGTAGGACCAAAAACTGCCTGTGACTCAACTCCATTTAGGACTGGGAAACAAACGCTAGCTTGCCTTATAAAAAACACACTCTGCTTTTGAGAAAAGAGCACTCTTCTACTCTACTGTGTTTCCTATGGGCTCGAACAGTGAGCTTGCTCAGAACAAAAGAACTGTGCTTGCTACACACACGGCCATATCTAGTTCAATTCTACATAGAAACCTGACAAGAGCAGTAGATCCTCTTCAGTCCAATACACTGTACTTGCTGGGAACAGACGCCAGTGCTATTTGTCCTGTGTATGGCAATGACAGCGCAATAGTGACTATTCTTACCATAAAAAAACTCTTGCTCGTAGGACCAGAAACTGCATGGGATTCAACTCCATTTAGGACTGGGAAACAAACGCTAGCTCGCCTTACAAGAAACACACTCTGCTTTTGAGAAAAGAGCACTCTTCTACTCTACTGTGTTTCCTATGTGCTCGAAATGTGAGCTTGCTCAGAACAAAAGAACTGTGCTTCCTACACACACGGCCATATCTAGTTCAATTCTGCTTAGGAACCTGACAAGAACAGTAGATCCTCTTCAGTCCAATACACTGTACGTGCTAGGAACAGACGCCAGTGCTGTTTGCACTGTGTGTGGCAATTGGAGCACAATAGTGACTCGTCTTACCAGAAAACAACTCTTGCTCATAGGACAAAAAACTGCATGTGACTCAACTGCATTTAGGACTGAAAAACAAACTCTAGCTCGCTTTACAAGAAACACACTCTGCTTTTGAGAAAAGAGCACTCTTCTACTCTACTGTGTTTCCTATAGGGCCAGAACAGTGAGCTTGCTCAGAACAAATGAACTGTGCTTCCTACACACACGGGCCATATCTAGTTCAACTCTGCTTAGGAAACTGACAAGAACAGTAGCTCCTCTTCTGTCCAATACACTGTACTTGCTGGGAACAGACGCATGTGCTATTTGCACTGTGTATGGCAATGAGAGCACAATAGTGACTTTCCTTACCAGACAACAACTCTTGCTCATAGGACCACAAACTGCATGTGATTCAACGCCATTTAGAACTGAGAAACAAATGCTAGCTCGCCTTACAAGAAACACACTCTGCTTTTGAGAAAACAGCACTCTTCTACTCTACGGTGTTTCCTATGGGGTCCAAACAGTAAGCTTGCTCAGAACAAAAGAACTGTGCTTCCTACACACATGGACCATATCTAGTTCAACTCTGCTTAGGAAACTGACAAGAACAGTAGCTCCTCTTCAGTCCAATACACTGTACTTGCTGGGAACAGACGGGAGTGCTATTTGCACTGTGTATGGCATTTGGAGCACAATAGTGACTCTTCTTACCAGAAAACAACTCTTGCTCGTAGTAATAAAAACTGCATGTGACTCAACTCCATTTAAGACTGGGAACAAAGGCGAGCTCGCCTTACAAGAAACACACTCTGCTTTAGAGAAAAGAGCACTCTTCTACTCAACTGTGTTTCCTATAGGGCCAGAACAGTGAGCTTGCTCAGAACATAATAACTGTACTTCCTAAACACACGGGCCATATCTAGTTCAAGTCTGCTTAGGAACCTGACAAGAACAGTAGCCCTTCTTCAGTCCGATAAACTGTACTTGTTGGGAAAAGACGCGATTGCTATTTGTACTGTGTATGACAAAGGGAGCGCAATAGTGACTTTCCTTACCAGAAAACAACTCTTGCTCATAGGACCAGAAACTGCATGTGATTCAACTCCATTTAGGACTGGGAAACAAACGCTAGCTTGCCTTACAAAAAACACGCTCTGCTTTTGAGAAAAGAGCACTCTTCTACTCTTCTGTTTTTCCTATGGGCTCGAACAGTGAGCTTGTTCAGAAGAAAAGAACTGTGCTTCCTACACACACGGCCATATCTAGTTCAATTCTGCTTAGGAACATGACAAGAAAAGTAGATCCTCTTCAGTCCAATACACTGTACGTGCTGGGAACAGACGCCAGTGCTATTTGCACTGTGTATGGCAATTGGAGCACAATAGTGACTCGTCTTACCAGAAAACAACTCTTTCTGGGAGGACAAAAAACTGCATGTGACTCAACTCCATTTAGGACTGGGAAACAAATGCTAGCTCGCCTTACAAGAAACACACTCTGCTTTAGAGAAAAGAGCACTCTTCTACTCTACTGTGTTTCCTATGGGGTCCAAACAGTGAGCTTGCTCAGAACAAAAGAACTGTGCTTCATACACACACGGACCATATGTAGTTCAACTCTGCTTAGGAAACTGACAAGAACAGTAGCTCTTATTCAGTTCAATACACTGTACTTGCTGGGAAAAGACGCAAGTGCTATTTGCCCTGTGTATGGCAATGGGAGCGCAATAGTGACTTTCCTTACCAGAAAACAACTCTTGCTCGTAGGACCAGAAACTGCATGTGATTCAACTCCATTTAGTACTAGGAAACAAACGCTAGCTCGCTTTACAAGAAACACACTCTGCTTTTGAGAAAAGAGCACTCTTCTACTCTACTGTGTTTCCTATAGGGCCAGAACATTGAGCTTGCTCAGAACTTAAAAACTGTGCTTCCTACACACACGGGCCATATCTAGTTCAAGTCTGCTTAGGAACCTAACAAGAACAGTATATCCTCTTCAGTCCAAAACACTGCACTTGCTGGGAACAGACGCCAGTGCTATTTGTCCTGTGTATGGCAATGGCAGCGCAATAGTGACTCTTCTTACCAGAAAACAACTCTTGCTCATAGTACCAGAAACTGCATGGGATTCAACTCCATTTAGGACTGGGATACAAACGCTAGCTCTCCTTACAAGAAATACACTCTGCTTTTGAGACAAGAGCACTCTTCTACTCTACGGTGTTTCTTATGGGGTCCACACAGTGAGCTTGCTCAGAACAAAAGAACTGTGCTTCCTACACACACGGACCATATCTAGTTCAACTCTGCTTAGGAAACTGACAAGAACAGTAGCACCTATTCAGTCCAATACACTTTACTTGCTGGGAACAGATGTGAGTGCTATTTGCACTGTGTATGGCAATGGGAGCACAATAGTGACTTTCCTTACCAGAAAACAACTCTTGCTCGTAGGACCAAAAACTGCATGTGATTCACTCCATTTAGAACTAGGAAACAAACGCTAGCTCGCCTTACAAGAAACACACTCTGCTTTAGAGAAAAGAGCACTCTCCTACTCTACTGTGTTTCCTATAGGGCCAGAACAGTGAGCTTGCTCAGAACATAAGAACTGTGCTTCCTACACAAACGGGCCATATCTAGTTCAACTCTGCTTAGGAAACTGACAAGAACAGTAGCTCCTCTTCAGTCCAATACACTGTACTTGCTGGGAAGAGACGCATGTGATATTTGCACTGTGTATGTCAATGGGAGCACAATAGTGACTTTCCTTACCAGAATACAACTCTTGCTCGTAGGTCCAGAAACTGCATGTGATTCCACACCATTTAGGACTGGGAAACAAACGCTAGCTCGCCTTACAAGAAACACACTCTTCTTTAGGGAAAAGAGCACTCTTCTACTCTACTGTGTTTCCTATGGGATCCAAACAGTGAACTTGCTCAGAACAAAAGAACTGTGCTTCTTACACACACTGGCCATATCTAGTTCAACTCTGCTTAGGAAACTGACAAGAACAGTAGCTCCTATTCAGTCCAATACACTGTACTTGCTGTGAAAAGACGCGAGTGCTATTTGCCCTGTGTATGGCAATGGGAGCGCAATAGTGACTTTCCTTACCAGAAAACAACTCTTGCTCTTAGGACCAGAAACTGCATGTGATTCAACACCATTTAGATCTGGGAAACAAATGCTAGCTCGCCTTACAAGAAACACACTCTTCTTTTGAGAAAAGAGCACTCTTCTACTCTACGGTGTTTCCTATGGTGTCCAAACAGTGAGCTTGCTCAGAACCAAAGAAATGTGCTTCCTACACACATGGACCATATCTAGTTCAACTCTGCTTAGGAATCTGCCAAGAACAGTAGCTCCTATTCAGGCCAATACACTGTACTTGCTGGGAACAGACGGGAGTGCTATTTGCACTGTGTATGGCATTTGGAGCACAATAGTGACTCTTCTTACTAGAAAACAACTCTTGCTCGTAGGACGAAAAACTGCATGTGACTCAACTCCATTTAGGACTGGGAAAGAAACACGAGCTCGCCTTACAAGAAACACACTCTGCTTTAGAGAAAAGAGCACTCTTCTTCTCTACTTTTTTTCCTATAGGGCCAGAACAGTGAGCTTGCTCAGAACATAAGAGCTGTGCTTCCTACACACACGGGCCATATCTAGTTCAACTCTGCTTAGGAAACTGACAAGAACAGTTGCTCCTCTTCAGTCCGATACACTGTACTTGCTGGGAACAGACGCGAGTGCTTTTTGCACTGTGTATGGCAATGGGAGCGCAATAGTGACTTTCCTTACCAGAAAACATCTCTTGCTCGTAGGACCAGAAACTGCATGTGATTGAACTCCATTTAGGACTGGGAAACAAATGCTAGCTCACCTTACATGAAACACACTCTGCTTTTGAGAAAAGAGCACTCTTCTACTCTACTGTGTTTCCTATGGGGTCCAAACAGTGAGCTTGCTCAGATCAAAAGAACTGTGCTTCCTACACACACGGGCCATATCTATTTCAACTCTGCTTAGGAAACTGACAAGAACAGTAGCTCCTCTTCAGTCCAATACACTGTACTTGCTGGCAAAAGACGCCAGTGCTATTTGTCCTGTGTATGGCATTGGCAGCGCAATAGTGACTTTTCTTACCAGAAAACAACTCTTGCTCGTAGGAACAGAAACTGCATGTGATTCAACTCCATTTAGGACTGGGAAACAAACACTAACTAACTTTACAAGAAACACACTGTGCTTTTGAGAAAAGAGCACTCTTCTACTCTACTGTGTTTCCTATAGGGCCAGAACAGTGAGCTTGCTCAGAAAAAAAGAACTGTGCTTCCTACACACACGGGCCATAACTAGTTCTAGTCTGCTTAGGAAACTTAGAAGAACAGTAGCTCCTCTTCAGTCCAATACACTGTACTTGCTGGGAACAGACAGGAGGGCTATTTGCACTCTGTATGGCAATGGGAGCGCAATAGTGACTTTCCTTACCAGAAAACAATTCTTGCTCGTAGGATCAGAAACTGCATGTGATTCAACTCCATTTAGGACTGGGAAACAAACTCTAGCTCGCCTTACAAGAAACACACTCTGCTTATGAGAAAAGAGCACTCTTCTACTCTACTGTGTTTCCTATGGGGTCCGAACAGTGAGCTTGCTCAGAACACAAAAACTGTGCTTCCTACACACACGGCCATATCTAGTTCAAGTCTGCTTAGGAACCTGACAAGAACAGTATATCCTCTTCAGTCCAATACACTGCACTTGCTGCGAACAGACGCCAGTGCTATTTGTCCTGTGTATGGCAATGGCAGCGCAATAGTGACTCTTCTTACCAGAAAACAACTCTTGCTCGTAGTACCAGAAACTGCATGGCATTCAACTCCATTTAGGACTGGGAAAAAAACGCTAGCTCTCCTTACAAGAAACACACTCTGCTTTAGAGAAAAGAGCACTCTTCTACTCTACTGTGTTTCCTATGGGGTCCAAACAGTGAGCTTGCTCAGAACAAAAGAACTGTGCTTCCTACACACACGGGCCATATCTAGTTCAATTCTGCTTAGGAAACTGACAAGAACAGTAGCTCCTCTTCAGTCCAATACACTGTACTTGCTGGGAACAGACGCATGAGCTATTTGCACTGTGTATGTCAATGGGAGCGCAATAGTGACTTTCTGCTCTTGGATGGTCTGTATGTCAAGTGTGTTGTTGATTGGTCAGTAAATAAATCACTGATTGGCCATTGGCTAGGCAGAAAGTATAGGCGGGACAAGGAGAAGAATTCTGGGAAGTGGAAGGCTGAGTCAGAGAGACACTGCCAGCCGCCACCATGACAAGCCGCGTGGGAAGGTCCCGGTAAGCCACGAGCCATGTGGCAAAGTAAAGATTAATAGAAATGGGCTAAATATAAGAGTAAGAGCTAGACAATAACAGGCCTGAGCTAATGGCCAAGCAGTTTAAATAATGTAAGAGTCTGAGTGTGTATTTTATAAGTGGGCTCTGGGACTGGCGGGACTTGGTGGCGGGAGCTGGACAGAAATTCTCCAGCAACAAATGGCGTCCAACTAGGTGGCAAGAGTTTCCACCTAAAAACTTAGAAAAACGATTCTAAAACAGAGCTAAAAACAGCTCCTAGTTGTCTCTTTCAAGCTAGCGGCAGCCTACGTGTTTGAGCTACTATGGCGGGTTTGGCGTGCATGCTCAATCTGCAGTATGGCGGGAATGAGGCCTCTGCAAGTGGCACATTAAGCTGTGTGGTGGATTTAGCCTTTGCTGGTACAAAACAAAACAAAACAAAAAAAAAGGTTTCTGGGCTACACGCTGCTTTGATAGAAGCATAGACCCACTATTTCTGAGAGTTGATGGCTCCCAGAGCTGGCGGAAAACGTACTGCCTCCATTTTGGAAAGCTGAAGTGGGCGGAGCCAGCAGCCACAGTGCCAGCGCCATTTCAGGCTTAGGAGGCTGCAGTTTAAAGCAATAGGCTCAAGCTAATATAAAAAAAAACCACGTAAAGATGGCTACCACACAGAGAATCTGGATTATGTTCTCTTTGATATTCGTAATTGAAGAAAAACATTTGATTACAAAAGCTGTTGAGTTATGCCAAAATGTATATTTTAAAGGTACCTTGAATTCAAAGTTTGGATGTAAGGATATGTTGCTTTGGAAAAGAGTCTCTTTTGTTTCCACAGAAAGCCAGAGGCTATGGATTTGTTCCAGATTAAGATACATCCAGTTTGACCAGCCAAGACCCCCTGAAAGGTCTCCGATGACCCCATGGCTGAGATGATCCAACATCCAGAATGGTTTGAAGGCAACTGGCTCAGACGATACACTCTCATGGACTATTCCATAATCCTAAAAATTTTCTTTGTATCCCCATAAGATACAGCGCCCCCATCCAGCAGGAAGTAGTAAGAGAAGCTACGCCCAAATTCCCAAATATACCAAGCTGACTTTGGAGATGTGTAAAGGTTAAAACCTTCCTTTTTAAGAAAAGAAAAGGGGAAGTGCTGTGGGAAGGTCTGTATGTCAAATGTGTTGTTGATTGGTCAGTAAATAAATCACTGATAGGCCAATGGCTAGGCAGTAAGTATAGGCGGGACAAGGAGAAGAATTCTGGGAAGTGGAAGGCTGAGTCAGAGAGACACTGCCAGGTGCCACCATGACAAGCCGCGTGGGAAGGTCCCGGTAAGCCACGAGCCATGTGGCAAAGTAAAGATTAATAGAAATGGGCTAAATATAAGAGTAAGAGCTAGACAATAACAGGCCTGAGCTAATGGCCAAGCAGTTTAAATAATGTAAGAGTCTGTGTGTTTATTTTATAAGTGGGCTCTGGGACTGGCGGGACTTGGTGGCGGTAGCTGGAGAGAAATTCTCCAGCAACAACTTTCCTTACCAGAAAACAACTCTTGCTCGTAGGACCAGAAACTGCATGTGATTCCACACCATTTAGGACTGGGAAATAAACGCTAGCTCGCCTTACAAGAAACACACTCTTCTTTAGGGAAAAGCGCACTCTTCTACTCTACTATGTTTCCTATGGGGTCCAAACAGTGAGCTTGCTCAGAACAAAAGAACTGTGCTTCCTACACACACGGATCATATCTAGTTCAACTCTGCTTAGGAAACTGACAAGAACAGTAGCACCTATTCAGTGCAATACACTGTACTTGCTGGGAACAGATGCGAGTGCTATTTGCACTGTGTATGGCAATAGGAGCACAATAGTGACTTTCCTTACCAGAAAACAACTCTTGCTCGTAGGACCAGAAACTGCATGTGATTCAACTCCATTTAGGACTGGGAAACAACGCTAGCTCGCCTTACAAGAAACACACTCTGCTTTTGAGAAAAGAGCACTCTTCTACTCTACTATGTTTCCTATGGGGTCCGAACAGTGAGCTTGCTCAGAACAAAAGAACTGTGCTTCCTACACACACGGCCATATCTAGCTCAATTTTGCTTAGGAACCTGACAAGAACAGTAGATCCTCTTCAGTCCAATACACTGTACTTGCTGGGAAAAGACGCCAGTGCTATTTGTCCTGTGTATGGCAATGGCAGCGCAATAGTGACTCTTCTTACCATAAAACAACTCTTGCTCCTAGGACCAGAAACTGCATGTGATTCAACTCCATTTAGGACTGGGAAACAAACGCTAGCTCGCCTTACAAGAAACACACTCTGCTTTAGAGAAAAGAGCACTCTTCTACTCTACTGTGTTTTCTATAGGGCCAGAACAGTGAGCTTGCTCAGAACAAAAGAACTGTGCTTCCTACACACGGACCATATCTAGTTCAACTCTGCTTAGGAAACTGAGAAGAACAGTTGCTCCGCTTCAGTCCGATACACTGTACTTGCTGGGAACAGACGCGAGTGCTATTTGCACTGTGTATGGCAATGGGAGCACAATAGTGACTTTCCTTACCAGAAAACAACTCTTGCTCGTAGGACCAGAAACTGTATGTGATTGAACTCCATTTAGGACTGGGAAACAAATGCTAGCTCGCCTTACATGAAACACACTCTGCTTTTGAGAAAAGAGCATCTTCTACTCTACTGTTTTTCCTATGGGGTCCAAACAGTGAGCTTGCTCAGAACAAAACAACTGTGCTTCCTACACACACGGGCCATATCTAGTTCAACTCTGCTTAGGAAACTGACAAGTACAGTAGCTCCTCTTAAGTCCAATACAATGTACTTGCGGGGAAAAGAGGCCAGTGCTATTTGTCCTGTGAATGGCAATGGCAGCGCAATAGTGACCTTTCTTACCAAAAAACAACTCTTGCTCGTAGGACAAAAAACTGCATGTGACTCAACTCCATTTAGGACTGGGAAACAAATGCTAGCTCGCCTTCCAAGAAACACACTCTGCTTTTGAGAAAAAAGCACTCTTCTACTCTACTGTGTTTCCTATGTGTTCCGAACAGTGAGCTTGCTCAGAACAAAAAAACTGTGCTTCCTACACACAGGGGCATATCTAGTTCAACTCTGCTTAAAAACCTGACAAGAACAGTAGATCCTCTTTAGTCCAATACACTGTACTTGCTGGGAAAAGACGCCAGTGCTATTTGTCCTGTGTATGGCAATGGCAGCGCAATAGTGACTCTTCTTACCAGAAAACAACTCTTGCTCGTAGGAACAGAAACTGCATGTGATTCAACTCCTTTTAGGACTGGGAAACAACCTCTAGCTCGCTTTACAAGAAACACACTCTGCTTTTGAGAAAAGAGCACTCTTCTACTCTACTGTGTATCCTATAGGGCCAGAACAGTGAGCTTGCTCAGAACAAAAGAACTGTGCTTCCTACACACACGGGCCATAACTAGTTCAAGTCTGCTTAGGAAACTGAGAAGAACAGTAGCTCCTCTTCAGTCCAATACACTGTACTTGCTGGGAACAGACGGGAGGGCTATTTGCACTGTGTATGGCAATGGGACCGCAATAGTGACTTTCCTTACCAGAAAAAAACTCTTGCTTGTAGGACCTGAAACTGCATGTATTTCAACTCCATTTAGGACTGGGAAACAAATGCTTGATCGCCTTACAAGAAACACACTCTGCTTTTGAGAAAAGAGCACTCTTCTACTCTACTGTGTTTCCTATGGGGTCAAAACAGTGAGCTTGCTCAGAACAAAAGAACTGTGCTTCCTACAAACACGGCCATATCTAGTTCAAGTCTGCTTAGGAACCTTACAAGAACAGTAGATCCTCTTCAGTCCAATACACTGTACTTGCGGTGAAAAGACGCGAGTGCTATTTGCCCTGTGTATGGCAATGGGAGCGCAATAGTGACTTTCCTTACCAGAAAACAGCTCTTGCTCGTAGGACCAGAAACTGCATGTGATTCAACTCCATTTAGGACTAGGAAACAAATGCGAGCTCGCCTTACAAGAAACACACTCTGCTTTTGAGAAAAGAGCACTCTTCTACTCTACTGTGTTTCTTATAGGGCCAGAGCAGTGAGCTTGCTCAGAACATAAGAACTGTGCTTCCTACACACACGGGCCATATCTAGTTCAACTCTGCTTAGGAAACTGACAAGAACAGTATCTCCTCTTCAGTCCGATACACTGTACTTGCTGGGAACAGTCAGGAGTGCTATTTGCACTCTGTATGGCAATTGGAGCGCAATAGTGACTTTCCTTACCAGAAAGCAACTCTTGCTCGTAGGACCAGAAAATGCATGTGATTCAACTCCATTTAGGACTGGGAAACAAACGCTAGCTCGCCTTACAAGAAACACACTCTGCTTTTGAGAAAAGAGCACTCTTCTACTCTACTCTGTTTCCTGTAGGACCAGAACAGTGAGCATGCTAAGAACATAAGAACTGTGCTTCCTACACACACGGGCCATATCTAGTTCAACTCTGCTTAAGAAACTGACAAGAACAGTAGCTCCTCTTCAGTCTGATACACTGTACTTGATGGGAACAGACGTATGTGCTATTTGCACTGTGTATGGCAGTGAAAGCGCAATAGTGACTTTCTTACCAGAAAAAAACTTTTGCTTGTAGGACCTGAAACTGCATGTGATTCCACTCCGTTTAGGACTGGAAAACAAACGCTAGCTCGCCTTACAAGAAACACACTCTGCTTTAGGGAAAAGAGCACTCTTCTACTCTACTGTGTTTCCTATGGGGTCCAAACAGTGAGCTTGCTCAGAAGAAAAGAACTGTGCTTCCTACACACACGGACCATATCTAGTTCAACTCTACTTAGGAAACTGACAAGAATAGTAGCTCCTATTCAGTCCAATACACTGTACTTGCTGGGAAAAGACGTGAGGGCTATTTGCCTTGTGTAGGGCAATGGGAGCACAATAGTGACTTTCCTTACCAGAAAACAACTCTTGTTCGTAGGACCAGATTCTGCATGTGATTCAACTCCATTTAGGACTAGGAAACAAACGTTAGCTCGCCTTACAAAAACACACTCTGCTTTTGGGAAAATAGCACTCTTCTACTCTACTGTGTTTCCTATAGGGCCAGAACAGTGAGCTTGCTCAGAACATAAGAACTGTGCTTCCTACATACATGGCCCATATCTAGGTCAAATCTGCTTAGGAAACTGACAAGAACAGTAGCTCCTCTTCAGTCAAATACACTGTACTTGCTGGGAACAGACGCGAGTGCTATTTGCACTGTGTATGGCAATGGGAGCGCAATAGTGACTTTCCTTACCAGAAAACAACTCTTGCTCGTAGGACCAGAAACTGCATGTGATTGGACTCCATTTAGGACTGGGAAACAAATGCTAGCTCGCCTTACATGAAACACACTCTGCTTTTGAGAAAAGAGCACTCTTCTACTCTACTGTGTTTCCTATGGGGTCCAAACAGTGAGCTTGCTCAGAACAAAAGAACTGTGCTTCCTACACACACGGGCCATATCTAGTTCAACTCTGCTTAGGAAACTGACAAGAACAGTAGCTCCTCTTCAGTCCAATACACTGTACTTGCGGGGAAAAGACGCCAGTGCTATTTGTCCTGTGAATGGCAATGGCAGCGCATTAGTGACCTTTCTTACCAAAAAACAACTCTTGCTCGTAGGACAAAAAACTGCATGTGACTCAACTCCATTTAGGACTGGGAAACAAATGCTAGCTCGCCTTACAAGAAACACACTCTGCTTTTGAGAAAAGAGCACTCTTCTACTCCACTGTGTTTCCTATGGGGTCCGAACAGTGAGCTTGCTCAGAACAAAAGAACTGTGCTTCCTACACACACGGCAATATCTAATTCAAGTCTGCTTAGGAACCTGACAAGAACAGTATATCCTCTTCAGTCCAATACACTGTACTTGCTGCGAACATACGCCAGTGCTATTTGTCCTGTGTATGGCAATGGCAGCGCAATAGTGACTCTTCTTACCATAAAACAACTCTTGCTCGTAGTACCAGAAACTGCATGGAATTCAACTCCATTTAGGACTGCGAAACAAATGCTAGCTCGCCTTACAAGACACACACTGTGCTTTAGAGAATAGAGCAATCTTCTACTCTACTGTGTTTCCTATGGGGTCGAAACAGTGAGCTTGCTCAGAACAAAAGAACTGTGCTTCCTAAACACACGGACCATATCTAGTTCAACTCTGCTTAGGAAACTGACAAGAACAGTCGCTCCTATTCAGTCTAATACACTGTACTTGCTGGGAACAGACGGGAGTGCTATTTGCACTGTGTATGGTATTTGGAGCACAATAGTGACTCCTCTTACCAGAAAACAACTCTTGCTCGTAGGAATAAAAACTGCATGTGACTCAACTCCATTTAAGACTGGGAAACAAAGGCGAGCTCGCCTTACAAGAAACACACTCTGCTTTAGAGAAAAGAGCACTCTTCTACTCTACTGTGTTTCCTGTAGGACCAGAACAGTGAGCTTGCTCAGAACATAATAACTGTGCTTCCTAAACACACAGGCCATATCTAGTTCAAGTCTGCTTAGGAACCTGACAAGAACAGTAGCTCCTCTTCAGTCCGATACACTGTACTTGCTGGGAACAGACGTGAGTGCTATTTGCACTATGGATGGCAATGGGAGTGCAATAGTGACTTTCCTTACCAGAAAACAACTCTTGCTCGTAGGACAAGAAACTGCCTGTGACTCAACTCCATTAAGGACTGGGAAACAAACGCTAGCTCGCCTTACAAGAAACACACTCTGCTTTTGAGAAAAGAGCACTCTTCTACTCTACAGTGTTTCCTATGGGGTCCCAAAAGTGAGCTTGCTCAGAACAAAAGAACTGTGCTTCCTACACACACGGCCAATTCTAGTTCAATTCTGCTTAGGAACCTGACAAGAACAGCAGATCCTCTTCAGTCCAATACACTGTACTTGCTGGGAACAGACGCCAGTGCTATTTGTCCTGTGTATGGCAATGGCAGCGCAATAGTGACTCTTCTTACCGTAAAACAACTCTTGCTCGTAGGACCAGAAACTGCATTTGATTCAACTCCATTTAGGACTGGGAAACAAACGCTAGCTCGCCTTACAAGAAACAAACTCTGCTTTAGAGAAAAGAGCACTCTTCTACTCTACTGTGTTTCCTATAGGGCCAGAAAAGTGAGCTTGCTCAGAACAAAAGAACTGTGCTTCCTACACAGGGGCCATATCTAGTTCAACTCTGCTTAGGAAACTGAGAAGAACAGTTGCTCTTCTTCAGTCCGAGACACTGTACTTGCTGGGAACAGACGCGAGTGCTTTTTGCATTGTGTATGGCAATGGGAGCGCAATAGTGACTTTCCTTACCAGAAAACAACTCTTGCTCGTAGGACCAGAAACTGCATGTGATTCAACTCCATTTAGGACTAGGAAACAAACGCTAGCTCGCTTTACAAGAAACACACTCTGCTTTTGAGAAAAGCGCACTCTTCTACTCTACTGTGTTTCCTATAGGGCCAGAACAGTGAGCTTGCTCAGAACTTAAGAACTGTGCTTCCTACACACACGGACCATATCTAGTTCAAGTCTGCTTAGGAACCTGACAAGAACAGTATATCCTCTTCAGTCCAAAACACTGCACTTGCTGGGAACAGACGCCAGTGCTATTTGTCCTGTGTATGGCAATGGCAGCGCAATAGTGACTCTTCTTACCAGAAAACAAGTCTTGCTCGTAGTAGCAGAAACTGCATGGGATTCAACTCCATTTAGGACTGGGAAACAAATGCTAGCTCTCCTTACAAGAAATACACTCTCTTTTTGAGAAAAGAGCACTCTTCTACTCTACTGTGTTTCCTATGGGGTCCAAACAGTGAGCTTGCTCAGAACAAAAGAACTGTGCTTCCTACACACACGGACCATATCTAGTTCAACTCTGCTTAGGAAACTGACAAGAACAGTACCACCTATTCAGTCCAATACACTTTACTTGCTGGGAACAGACGTGAGTGCTATTAGCACTGTGTATGGCAATGGGAGCACCATAGTGACTTTCCTTACCAGAAAACAACTCTTGCTCGTAGGACCAAAAACTGCATGTGATTCACTCCATTTAGAACTAGGAAACAAACGCTAGCTCGCCTTACAAGAAACACACTCTGCTTTAGAGAAAAGAGCACTCTCCTACTCTACTGTGTTTCCTATAGGGCTAGAACAGTGAGCTTGCTCAGAACATAAGAACTGTATTTCCTACACAAACGGGCCATATCTAGTTCAACTCTGCTTAGGAAACTGACAAGAACAGTAGCTCCTCTTCAGTCCTATACACTGTACTTGCTGGGAACAGACGCATGTGCTATTTGCACTGTGTATGTCAATGGGAGCACAATAGTGACTTTCTTTACCAGAATACAACTCTTGCTCGTAGGACCAGAAACTGCATGTGATTCAACGCCATTTAGAACTGGGAAACAAATGCTAGCTCGCCTTACAAGAAACACACTCTGCTTTTGAGAAAAGAGCACTCTTCTACTCTACAGTGTTTCCTATGGTGTCCAAACAGTGAGCTTTCTCAGAACAAAAGAAATGTGCTTCCTACACACATGGACCATATCTAGTTCAACTCTGCTTAGGAAACTGACAAGAACAGTAGCTCCTATTCAGTCCAATACACTGTACTTGCTGGGAACAGACGGGAGTGCTATTTGCACTGTGTATGGCATTTGGAGCACAATAGTGACTCTACTTACCAGAAAACAACTCTTGCTCGTAGGACCAAAAACTTCATGTGACTCAACTCCATTTAAGTCTGCGAAACAAACCCGAGCTCACCTTACAAGAAACACACTCTGCTTTAGAGAAAAGAGCACTCTTCTACTCTACTGTGTTTCCTATAGGGCCAGAACAGTGAGCTTGCTCAGAACATAATAACTGTGCTTCCTAAACACACGGGCCATATCTACTTCAACTCTGCTTAGGAAACTGACAAGAACAGTAGCTCCTCTTCAGTCCGATACACTGTACTTGTTGGGAAAAGACGCGATTGCTATTTGCACTGTGTATGACAAAGGGAGCACAATAGTGACTTTCCTTACCAGAAAACAACTCTTGCTCGTAGGAACAGAAACTGCATGTGATTCAACTCCATTTAGGACTGGGAAACAAACGGAAGCTTGCCTTACAAAAAACACACTCTGCTTTTGAGAAAAGAGCACTCTTCTACTCTACTGTGTTTCCTATGTGCTCAAAATGTGAGCTTGCTCAGAACAAAAGCACTGTGCTTCCTACACACACGGCCATATCTAGTTCAACTCTGCTTAGGAAACTGACAAGAACAGTAGCTCCTCTTCAGTCCGATACACTGAACTTGCTGGGAACAGACATGAGTGCTATTTGCACTCTGTATGGCAATGGGAGTGCAATAGTGACTTTCCTTAACAGAAAACAACTCTTCCTCGTAGGACCAGAAACTGCATGTGATTCAACTCCATTTAGGACTGGGAAACAAAACGCTAGCTCGCCTTACAAGAAACACACTCTGCTTTTGAGAAAGGAGC
The DNA here is from genome assembly GCF_949786415.1 of Peromyscus eremicus. Classification (NCBI taxonomy): domain Eukaryota; kingdom Metazoa; phylum Chordata; class Mammalia; order Rodentia; family Cricetidae; genus Peromyscus; species Peromyscus eremicus. The sequence goes on along the minus strand of NW_026735765.1, from coordinate 71,573 downwards.
ACTCTTCTACTCTACTGTGTTTCCTATGGGGTCCGAACAGTGAGCTTGCTCAGAACAAAAGAAATGTGCTTCCTACACACATGGACCATATCTAGTTCAACTCTGCTTAGGAAACTGACAAGAACAGTTGCTCCTATTCAGTCCAATACACTGTACTTGCTGGGAACAGACGGGAGTGCTATTTGCACTGTGTATGGTATTTGGAGCACAATAGTGAATCCTCTTACCAGAAAACAACTCTTGCTCGTAGGAATAAAAACTGCATGTGACTCAACTCCATTTAAGACTAGGAAATAAAGGCGAGCTCGCCTTACAAGAAACACACTCTGCTTTAGAGAAAAGAGCACTCTTCTACTCTACTGTGTTTCCTATAGGGCCAGAACCCTGAGATTGCTCAGAACATAATAACTGTGCCTCCTAAACACACGGGCCATATCTAGTTCAAGTCTGCTTAGGAACCTGACAAGAACAGTAGATCCTCTTCAGTCCGATACACTGTACTTGTTGGGAAAAGACGCGATTGCTATTTGCACTGTGTATGACAAAGGGAGCGCAATAGTGACTTTCCTTACCAGAAAACAACTCTTGCTCATAGGACCAGAAACTGCATGTGATTCAACTCCATTTAGGACTGGGAAACAAACGCTAGCTTGCCTTACAAAAAACACACTCTGCTTTTGAGAAAAGAGCACTCTTCTACTCTTCTGTGTTTCCTATGGGCTCGAACAGTGAGCTTGTTCAGAAGAAAAGAACTGTGCTTCCTACACACACGGCCATACCTAGTTCAATTCAGCTTAGGAACATGACAAGAAAAATAGATCCTCTTCAGTCCAATACACTGTAAGTGCTGGGAACTGACGCATGTGATATTTGCACTGTGTATGGCAATTGGAGCATAATAGTGACTCGTCTTACCAGAAAACAACTCTTTCTCGGAGGACAAAAAACTGCATGTGACTCAACTTCATTTAGGACTGGGAAACAAACGCTAGCTCGCCTTACAAGAAACACACTCTGCTTTCGAGAAAAGAGCACTCTTCTACTCTACTGTGTTTCCTATGGGGTCCAAACAGTGATCTTGCTCAGAACAAAAGAACTGTGCTTCCTACACACACGGCCATATCTAGTTCAATTCTGCTTAGGAACCTGACAAGAACAGTAGATCCTCTTCAGTCCAATACACTGTACTTGCTGGGAACAGACGCCAGTGCTATTTGTCCTGTGTATGGCAATGGCAGCGCAACAGTGACTCTTCTTACCGTAAAACAACTCTTGCTCGTAGGACCAGAAACTGCATTTGATTCAACTCCATTTAGGACTGGGAAACAAACGCTAGCTCGCCTTACAAGAAACAAACTCTGCTTTAGAGAAAAGAGCACTCTTCTACTCTACTGTGTTTCCTATAGGGCCAGAAAAGTGAGCTTGCTCAGAACAAAAGAACTGTGCTTCCTACACAGGGGCCATATCTAGTTCAACTCTGCTTAGGAAACTGAGAAGAACAGTTGCTCCTCTTCAGTCCGAGACACTGTACTTGCTGGGAACAGACGCGAGTGCTTTTTGCATTGTGTATGGCAATGGGAGCGCAATAGTGACTTTCCTTACCAGAAAACAACTCTTGCTCGTAGGACCAGAAACTGCATGTGATTCAACTCCATTTAGGACTAGGAAACAAACGCTAGCTCGCTTTACAAGAAACACACTCTGCTTTTGAGAAAAGCGCACTCTTCTACTCTACTGTGTTTCCTATAGGGCCAGAACAGTGAGCTTGCTCAGAACTTAAGAACTGTGCTTCCTACACACACGGACCATATCTAGTTCAAGTCTGCTTAGGAACCTGACAAGAACAGTATATCCTCTTCAGTCCAAAACACTGCACTTGCTGGGAACAGACGCCAGTGCTATTTGTCCTGTGTATGGCAATGGCAGCGCAATAGTGACTCTTCTTACCAGAAAACAAGTCTTGCTCGTAGTACCAGAAACTGCATGGGATTCAACTCCATTTAGGACTGGGAAACAAACGCTAGCTCTCCTTACAAGAAATACACTCTGCTTTTGAGAAAAGAGCACTCTTCTACTCTACTGTGTTTCCTATGGGGTCCAAACAGTGAGCTTGCTCAGAACAAAAGAACTGTGCTTCCTACACACACGGACCATATCTAGATCAACTCTGCTTAGGAAACTGACAAGAAAAGTAGCACCTATTCAGTCCAATACACTTTACTTGCTGGGAACAGACGTGAGTGCTATTTGCACTGTGTATGGCAATGGGAACACAATAGTGACTTTCCTTACCAGAAAACAACTCTTGCTCGCAGGTCCAAAAACTGCATGTGATTCACTCCATTTAGAACTAGGAAACAAACGCTAGCTCGCCTTACAAGAAACACACTCTGCTTTAGAGAAAAGAGCACTCTCCTACTCTACTGTGTTTCCTATAGGGCCAGAACAGTGAGCTTGCTCAGAACATAAGAACTGTGCTTCCTAAACAAACGGGCCATATCTAGTTCAACTCTGCTTAGGAAACTGACAAGAACAGTAGCTCCTCTTCAGTCCAATACACTGTACTTGCTGGGAACAGACGCATGTGCTATTTGCACTGTGTATGTCAATGAGAGCACAATAGTGACTTTCCTTACCGGAATACAACTCTTGCTCGTAGGACCAGAAACTGCATGTGATTCCACACCATTTAGGACTGGGAAACAAACGCTAGCTCGCCTTACAAGAAACACACTCTTCTTTAGGGAAAAGAGCACTCTTCTACTCTACTGTGTTTCCTATGGGATCCAAACAATGAACTTGCTCAGAACAAAAGAACTGTGCTTCCTACACACGGGCCATATCTAGTTCAACTCTGCTTAGGAAACTGACAAGAACAGTAGCTCCTATTCAGTCCAATACACTGTACTAGCTGTGAAAAGACGCGAGTGCTATTTGTCCTGTGTATGGCAATGGCAGTGCAATAGTGACTATTCTTACCATAAAACAACTCTTGCTCGTAGGACCAGAAACTGCATGTGATTCCACTCCATTTAGGACTGGGAAACAAACGCTAGCTCGCCTTACAAGAAACACACTCTGCTTTAGAGAAAAGAGCACTCTTCTACTCTACTGTGTTTCCTATGGGGTCCAAACAGTGAGCTTGCTCAGAACAAAAGAACTGTGCTTCCTACACACAGACCATATGTAGTTCAACTCTGCTTAGGAAACTGACAAGAACAGTAGCTCTTATTCAGTTCAATACACTGTACTTGCTGGGAAAAGACGCGAGTGCTATTTGCCCTGTGTATGGCAATGGGAGCGCAATAGTGACTTTCCTTACCAGAAAACAACTCTTGCTCGTAGGACCAGAAACTGCATGTGATTCACTCCATTTAGAACTAGGAAACAAACGCTAGCTCGCCTTACAAGAAACACACTCTGCTTTAGAGAAAAGAGCACTCTCCTACTCTACTGTGTTTCCTATAGGGCCAGAACAGTGAGCTTGCTCAGAACATAAGAACTGTGCTTCCTAAACAAACGGGCCATATCTAGTTCAACTCTGCTTAGGAAACTGACAAGAACAGTAGCTCCTCTTCAGTCCAATACACTGTACTTGCTGGGAACAGACGCATGTGCTATTTGCACTGTGTATGTCAATGAGAGCACAATAGTGACTTTCCTTACCAGAATACAACTCTTGCTCGTAGGACCAGAAACTGCATGTGATTCCACACCATTTAGGACTGGGAAACAAACGCTAGCTCGCCTTACAAGAAACACACTCTTCTTTAGGGAAAAGAGCACTCTTCTACTCTACTGTGTTTCCTATGGGATCCAAACAATGAACTTGCTCAGAACAAAAGAACTGTGCTTCCTACACACACGGGCCATATCTAGTTCAACTCTGCTTAGGAAACTGACAAGAACAGTAGCTCCTATTCAGTCCAATACACTGTACTTGCTGTGAAAAGACGCGAGTGCTATTTGTCCTGTGTATGGCAATGGCAGTGCAATAGTGACTATTCTTACCATAAAACAACTCTTGCTCGTAGGACCAGAAACTGCATGTGATTCCACTCCATTTAGGACTGGGAAACAAACGCTAGCTCGCCTTACAAGAAACACACTCTGCTTTAGAGAAAAGAGCACTCTTCTACTCTACTGTGTTTCCTATGGGGTCCAAACAGTGAGCTTGCTCAGAACAAAAGAACTGTGCTTCCTACACACACAGACCATATGTAGTTCAACTCTGCTTAGGAAACTGACAAGAACAGTAGCTCTTATTCAGTTCAATACACTGTACTTGCTGGGAAAAGACGCGAGTGCTATTTGCCCTGTGTATGGCAATGGGGGCGCAATAGTGACTTTCCTTACCAGAAAACAACTCTTGCTCGTAGGACCAGAAACTGCATGTGATTCAACGCCATTTAGAACTGGGAAACAAATGCTAGCTCGCCTTACAAGAAACACACTCTGCTTTTGAGAAAAGAGCACTCTTCTACTCTACGGTGTTTCCTATGGTGTCCAAACAGTGAGCTTGCTCAGAACAAAAGAAATGTGCTTCCTACACACATGGACAATATCTAGTTCATCTCTGCTTAGGAAACTGACAAGAATAGTAGCTCCTATTCAGCCCAATACACTGTACTTGCTGGGAACAGACGGGAGTGCTATTTTCACTGTGTATGGCATTTGGAGCACAATAGTGACTCTTCTTACCAGAAAACAACTCTTGCTCGTAGGACCAAAAACTGTATGTGACTCAACTCCATTTAAGACTGTGAAACAAACCCGAGCTCGCCTTACAAGAAACACACTCTGCTTTAGAGAAAAGAGCACTCTTCCACTCTACTGTGTTTCCTATAGGGCCAGAACAGTGAGCTTGCTCAGAACATAATAACTGTGCTTCCTAAACACACGGGCCATATCTAGTTCAACTCTGCTTATGAAACTGACAAGAACAGTAGCTCCTCTTCAGTCCGATACACTGTACTTGTTGGGAAAAGACGCGATTGCTATTTGCACTGTGTATGACAAAGGGAGCGCAATAGTGTCTTTCCTTACCAGAAAACAACTCTTGCTCGTAGGAAGAGAAACTGCATGTGATTCAACTCCATTTAGGACTGGGAAACAAACGCTAGCTTGCCTTACAAAAAACACACTCTGCTTTTGAGAAAAGAGCACTCTTCTACTCTACTGTGTTTCCTAAGTGCTCGAAATGTGAGCTTGCTCAGAACAAAAGAACTGTGCTTCCTACACACAGGGCCATATCTAGTTCAATTCTGCTTAGGAACCTGACAAGAACAGTAGATCCTCTTCAGTCCAATACACTGTACGTGCTAGGAAGAGACGCCAGTGCTATTTGCACTGTGTATGGCAATTGGAGCACAATAGTGAGTCGTCTTACCAGAAAACAACTCTTGGTCGTAGGACAAAAAACTGCATGTGACTCAACTCCATTTAGGACTGAAAAACAAACTCTAGCTCGCTTTACAAGAAACACACTCTGCTTTTGAGAAAAGAGCACTCTTCTACTCTACTGTGTTTCCTATAGGGCCAGAACAGTGAGCTTGCTCAGAACTAATGAACTGTGCTTCCTACATACACGGGCCATATCTAGTTCAACTCTGCTTAGGAAACTGACAAGAACAGTAGCTCCTCTTCTGTCCAATACACTGTACTTGCTGGGAACAGACGCATGTGCTATTTGCACTGTGTATGGCAATGAGAGCACAATATTGACTTTCCTTACCAGAAAACAACTCTTGCTCGTAGGACCACAAACTGCATGTGATTCAACGCCATTTAGAACTGGGAAACAAATGCTAGCTCGCCTTACAAGAAACACACTCTGCTTTTGAGAAAAGAGCACTCTTCTACTCTACTGTGTTTCCTATAGGGCCAGAACAGTGAGCTTGCTCAGAACATAATAACTGTGCTTCCTAAACACACGGGCCCTATCTAGTTCAAGTCTGCTTAGGAACCTGACAAGAACAGTAGATCCTCTTCAGTCCGATACACTGTACTTGTTGGGAAAAGACGCGATTGCTGTTTGCACTGTGTATGACAAAGGGAGCGCAATAGTGACTTTCCTTACCAGAAAACAACTCTTGCTCATAGGACCAGAAACTGCATGTGATTCAACTCCATTTAGGACTGGGAAACAAACGCTAGCTTGCCTTACAAAAAACACACTCTGCTTTTGAGAAAAGAGCACTCTTCTACTCTTCTGTGTTTCCTATGGGCTCGAACAGTGAGCTTGTTCAGAAGAAAAGAACTGTGCTTCCTAAACACACGGCCATATCTATTTCAATTCTGCTTAGGAACATGACAAGAAAAGTAGATCCTCTTCAGTCCAATACACTGTACGTGCTGGGAACAGACGCCAGTGCTATTTGCACTGTGAATGGCAATTGGAGCACAATAGTGACTCGTCTTACCAGAAAACAACTCTTTCTCGGAGGACAAAAAACTGCATGTGACTCAACTTCATTTAGGACTGGGAAACAAACGCTAGCTCGCCTTACAAGAAACACACTCTGCTTTAGAGAAAAGAGCACTCTTCTACTCTACTGTGTTTCCTATGGGGTCCAAACAGTGAGCTTGCTCAGAACAAAAGAACTGTGCTTCCTACACACACGGACCATATGTAGTTCAACTCTGCTTAGGAAACTGACAAGAACAGTAGCACCTATTCAGTACAATACACTGTACTTTCTGGGAACAGACGCGAGTGCTATTTGCCCTGTGTATGGCAATGGGAGCGCAATACTGACTTTCCTTACCAGAAAACAACTCTTGCTCGTAGGAACAGAAACTGCATGTGATTCAACTCCATTTAGGACTGGGAAACAAACGCTAGCTTGCCTTACAAAAAACACACTCTGCTTTTGAGAAAAGAGTACTCTTCTACTCTACTGTGTTTCCTAAGTGCTCGAAATGTGAGCTTGCTCAGAACAAAAGAACTGTGCTTCCTACACACAGGGCCATATCTAGTTCAATTCTGCTTAGGAACCTGACAAGAACAGTAGATCCTCTTCAGTCCAATACACTGTACGTGCTAGGAACAGACGCCAGTGCTATTTGCACTGTGTATGGCAATTGGAGCACAATAGTGAGTCGTCTTACCAGAAAACAACTCTTGCTCGTAGGACAAAAAACTGCATGTGACTCAACTCCATTTAGGACTGAAAAACAAACTCTAGCTCGGTTTACAAGAAACACACTCTGCTTTTGAGAAAAGAGCACTCTTCTACTCTACTGTGTTTCCTATAGGGCCAGAACAGTGAGCTTGCTCAGAACAAATGAACTGTGCTTCCTACATACACGGGCCATATCTAGTTCAACTCTGCTTAGGAAACTGACAAGAACAGTAGCTCCTCTTCTGTCCAATACACTGTACTTGCTGGGAACAGACGCATGTGCTATTTGCACTGTGTATGGCAATGAGAGCACAATATTGACTTTCCTTACCAGAATACAACTCTTGCTCGTAGGACCACAAACTGCATGTGATTCAACGCCATTTAGAACTGGGAAACAAATGCTAGCTCGCCTTACAAGAAACACACTCTGCTTTTGAGAAAAGAGCACTCTTCTTCTCTACTGTGTTTCCTATAGGGCCAGAACAGTGAGCTTGCTCAGAACATAATAACTGTGCTTCCTAAACACACGGGCCATATCTAGTTCAAGTCTGCTTAGGAACCTGACAAGAACAGTAGATCCTCTTCAGTCCGATACACTGTACTTGTTGGGAAAAGACGCGATTGCTATTTGCACTGTGTATGACAAAGGGATAGCAATAGTGACTTTCCTTACCAGAAAACAACTCTTGCTCATAGGACCAGAAACTGCATGTGATTCAACTCCATTTAGGACTGGGAAACAAACGCTAGCTTGCCTTACAAAAAACACACTCTGCTTTTGAGAAAAGAGCACTCTTCTACTCTTCTGTGTTTCCTATGGGCTCAAACAGTGAGCTTGTTCAGAAGAAAAGAACTGTGCTTCCTACACACACGGCCATATCTAGTTCAATTCTGCTTAGGAACATGACAAGAAAAGTAGATCCTCTTCAGTCCATTACACTGTATGTGCTGGGAACAGACGCCAGTGCTATTTGCACTGTGAATGGCAATTGGAGCACAATAGTGACTCGTCTTACCAGAAAACAACTCTTTCTCGGAGGAAAAAAAACTGCATGTGACTCAACTTCATTTAGGACTGGGAAACAAACGCTAGCTAGCCTTACAAGAAACACACTCTGCTTTAGAGAAAAGAGCACTCTTCTACTCTACTGTGTTTCCTATGGGGTCCAAACAGTGAGCTTGCTCAGAACAAAAGAACTGTGCTTCCTACACACACGGACCATATGTAGTTCAACTCTGCTTAGGAAACTGACAAGAACAGTAGCTCTTATTCAGTTCAATACACTGTACTTGCTGGGAAAAGACGCGAGTGCTATTTGCCCTGTGTATGGCAATGGGAGCGCAATAGTGACTTTCCTTACCAGAAAACAACTCTTGCTCGTAGGACCAGAAACTGCATGTGATTCAACTCCATTTAGGACTAGGAAACAAACGCTAGCACGCCTTACAAGAAACACACTCTGCTTTTGACAAAAGAGCACTCTTCTACTCTACTGTGTTTCCTATAGTGGCAGAATAGTGAGCTTGCTCAGAACATAAGAACTGTGCTTCCTACACACACGGGCCATATCTAGTTCAACTCTGCTTATGAAACTGACAAGAACAGTAGCTCCTCTTCAGTCTGATACACTGTACTTGCTGGGAACAGACGTGAGTGCTATTTGCACTGTGTATGGCAATGGGAGCGCAATAGTGACTTTCCTTACCAGAAAACAACTCTTGCTCGTAGGACAAGAAACTGCCTGTGACTCAACTCCATTTAGGACTGGGAAACAAACGCTAGCTCGCCTTACAAGAAACACACTCTGCTTTTGAGAAAAGAGCACTCTTCTACTCTACTGTGTTTCCTATGGGGTCCGAAAAGTGAGCTTGCTCAGAAGAAAAGAACTGTGCTTCCTACACATACGGCCATATCTAGTTCAATTCTGCTTAGGAACCTGACAAGAACAGTAGATCCTCTTCAGTCCAATACACTTTACTTGCTGGGAACAGACGCCAGTGCTATTTGTCCTGTGTATGGCAATGGCAGTGCAATAGTGACTATTCTTAACATAAAACAACTCTTACTAATAGGACAAGAAACTGCATGGGATTCAACTCCATTTCTGACTGGGAAACAAACGCTATTTCGCCTTACAGGAAACACGCTCTGCTTTTGAGAAAAGAGCACTCTTCCACTCTACTGTTTTTCCTATAAGGCCAGAACAGTGAGCTTGCTCAGAACAAAAAAACTGTGCTTCCTAAACACACGGACATATCTAGTTCAATTCTGCTTAGGAAACTGACAAGAACAGTAGCTCCTCTTCAGTCCAATACACTGTACTTGCTGGGAACAGAAGCTAGTGCTATTTGAACTGTGTATGGCAATGGGAGCTCAATAGTGACTTTCCTCACCAGAAAACAACTCTTGCTCGTAGGACCAAAAACTGCATGTGGTTTAACTCCATTTAGGACTGGGAAACAAACGCTAGCTTGCCTTACAAGAAACACACTCTGCTTTAGAGAAAAGAGCACTCTCCTACTCTACTGTGTTTCCTATAGGGCCAGAACAGTGAGCTTGCTCAGAACATAAGAAATGTGCTTCCTACACAAACGGGCCATATCTAGTTCAACTCTGCTTAGGAAACTGACAAGAACAGTAGCTCCTCTTCAGTCCAATACACTGTACTTGCTGGGAACAGACGCATGTGCTATTTGCACTGTGTATGTCAATGGGAGCACAATAGTGACTTTCCTTACCAGAATACAACTCTTGCTCGTAGGTCCAGAAACTGCATGTGATTCTACACCATTTAGGACTGGGAAACAAACGCTAGCTCGCCTTACAAGAAACACACTCTGCTTTAGAGAAAAGAGCACTCTTCTACTCTACTGTGTTTCCTATAGGGCCAGAACAGTGAGCTTGCTCAGAACATAATAACTGTGCTTCCTAAACACACGGGCCTTATCTAGTTCAACTCTGCTTAGGAAACTGACAAGAACAGTAGCTCTTCTTCAGTCTGATACACTGTACTTGTTGGGAAAAGACGCGATTGCTATTTGCACTGTGTATGACAAAGGGAGCGCAGTAGTGATTTTCCTTACCAGAAAACAACTCTTGCTCGTAGGAAGAGAAACTGCATGTGATTCAACTCCATTTAGGACTGGGAAACAAACGCTAGCTTGCCTTACAAAAAACACACTCTGCTTTTGAGAAAAGAGCACTCTTCTACTCTACTGTGTTTCTTATGTGCTCGAAATGTGAGCTTGCTCAGAACAAAAGAACTGTGCTTCCTACACACACGGCCATATCTAGTTCAATTCTGCTTAGGAACCTGACAAGAACAGTAGATCCTCTTCAGTCCAATACACTGTACGTGCTAGGAACAGACGCCAGTGCTATTTGCACTGTGTATGGCAATTGGAGCACAATAGTGAGTCGTCTTACCAGAAAACAACTCTTGCTCGTAGGACAAAAAACTGCATGTGACTCAACTCCATTTAGGACTGAAAAACAAACTCTAGCTCGCTTTACAAGAAACACACTCTGCTTTTGAGAAAAGAGCACTCTTCTACACTACTGTGTTTCCTATAGGGCCAGAACAGTGAGCTTACTCAGAACAAATGAACTGTGCTTCCTACACACACGGGCCATATCTAGTTCAACTCTGCTTAGGAAACTGACAAGAACAGTAGCTCCTCTTCTGTCCAATACACTGTACTTGCTGGGAACAGACGCATGTGCTATTTGCACTGTGTATGGCAATGAGAGCACAATATTGACTTTCCTTACCAGAAAACAACTCTTGCTCCTAGGACCACAAACTGCATGTGATTCAACGCCATTTAGAACTGGGAAACAAATGCTAGCTCGCCTTACAAGAAACACACTCTGCTTTTGAGAAAAGAGCATTCTTCTACTCTACGGTGTTTCCTATGGGGTCCAAACAGTAAGCTTGCTCAGAACAAAAGAACTGTGCTTCCTACACACATGGACCATATCTAGTTCAACTCTGCTTAGGAAAATGACAAGAATAGTAGCTCCTATTCAGTCCAATACACTGTACTAGCTGGGAACAGACGGGAGTGCTATTTGCACTGTGTATGGCATTTGGAGCACAATAGTTACTCTTCTTACCAGAAAACAACTCTTGCTCGTAGGAATAAAAACTGCATGTGACTCAACTCCATTTAAGACTGGGAAACAAAGGCGAGCTCGCCTTACAAGAAACACACTCTGCTTTAGAGAAAAGAGCACTCTTCTACTCTACTGTGTTTCCTATAGGGCCAGAACAGTGAGCTTGCTCAGAACATAATAACTGTGCTTCCTAAACACACGGGCCATATCTAGTTCAAGTCTGCTTAGGAACCTGACAAGAACAGTAGATCCTCTTCAGTCCCATACACTGTACTTGTTGGGAAAAGACGCGATTGCTATTTGCACTGTGTATGACAAAGGGAGCGCAACAGTGACTTTCCTTACCAGAAAACAACTCTTGCTCATAGGACCAGAAACTGCATGTGATTCAACTCCATTTAGGACTGGGAAACAAACGCTAGCTTGCCTTACAAAAAACACACTCTGCTTTTGAGAAAAGAGCACTCTTCTGCTCTTCTGTGTTTCGTATGGGCTCGAACAGTGAGCTTGTTCAGAAGAAAAGAACTGTGCTTCCTACACACACGGCCATATCTAGTTCAATTCTGCTTAGGAACATGACAAGAAAAGTAGATCCTCTTCAGTCCAATACACTGTACTTGCTGGGAACAGACGCCAGTGCTATTTGTCCTGTGTATGGCAATGGCAGCGCAATAGTGACTCTTCTTACCGTAAAACAACTCTTGCTTGTAGGACCAGAAACTGCATTTGATTCAACTCCATTTAGGACTGGGAAACAAACGCTAGCTCGCCTTACAAGAAACACACTCTGCTTTAGAGAAAAGAGCACTCTTCTACTCTACTGTGTTTCCTATAGGGCCAGAACAGTGAGCTTGCTCAGAACAAAAGAACTGTGCTTCCTACACACGGGCCATATCTAGTTCAACTCTGCTTAGGAAACTGAGAAGAACAGTTGCTCCTCTTCAGTCCGATACACTGTACTTGCTGGGAACAGACGCGAGGGCTTTTTGCACTGTGTATGGCAATGGGAGCGCAATAGTAACTTTCCTTACTAGAAAACAACTCTTGCTCGTAGGAACAGAAACTGCATGTGATTCAACTCCATTTAGGACTGGGAAACAAACGCTAGCTCACTTTACAAGAAACACACTCTGCTTTTGAGAAAAGAGCACTCTTCTACTCTACTGTGTTTCCTATGGGGTCCAAACAGTGAGCTTGCTCAGAAAAAAAGAACTGTGCTTCCTACACACACGGGCCATAACTAGTTCAAGTCTGCTTAGTAAACTTAAAAGAACAGTAGCTCCTCTTCAGTCCAATACACTGTACTTGCTGGGAACAGACAGGAGGGCTATTTGTACTGTGTATGGCAATGGGAGCGCAATAGTGACTTTCCTTACCAGAAAACAATTCTTGCTCGTAGGAACAGAAACTGCATGTGATTCAACTCCATTTAGGACTGGGAAACAAACTCTAGCTCGCCTTACAAGAAACACACTCTGCTTTTGAGAAAAGAGCACTCTTCTACTCTACTGTGTTTCCTATGGGGTCCGAAAAGTGAGCTTGCTCAGAACACAAAAACTGTGCTTCCTACACACACGGCCATATCTAGTTCAAGTCTGCTTAGGAACCTGACAAGAACAGTATATCCTCTTCAGTCCAATACACTGCACTTGCTGCGAACAGACGCCAGTGCTATTTGTCCTGTGTATGGCAATGGCAGCGCAATAGTGACTCTTCTTACCAGAAAACAACTCTTGCTCGTAGTACCAGAAACTGCATGGGATTCAACTCCATTTAGGACTGGGAAAAAAACGCTAGCTCTCCTTACAAGAAACACACTCTGCTTTAGAGAAAAGAGCACTCTTCTACTCTACTGTGTTTCCTATGGGGTCCAAACAGTGAGCTTGCTCAGAACAAAAGAACTGTGCTTCCTACACACACGGGCCATATCTAGTTCAACTCTGCTTAGGAAACTGACAAGAACAGTAGCTCCTCTTCAGTCCAATACACTGTACTTGCTGGGAACAGACGCATGTGCTATTTGCACTGTGTATGTCAATGGGAGCGCAATAGTGACTTTCTGCTCTTGGATGGTCTGTATGTCAAGTGTGTTGTTGATTGGTCAGTAAATAAATCACTGATTGGCCATTGGCCAGGCAGAAAGTATAGGCGGGACAAGGAGAAGAATTCTGGGAAGTGGAAGGCTGAGTCAGAGAGACACTGCCAGCCGCCACCATGACAAGCTGCGTGGGAAGGTCCCGGTAAGCCACGAGCCATGTGGCAAAGTAAAGATTAATAGAAATGGGCTAAATATAAGAGTAAGAGCTAGACAATAACAGGCCTGAGCTAATGGCCAAGCAGTTTAAATAATGTAAGAGTCTGTGTGTTTATTTTATAAGTGGGCTCTGGGACTGGCGGGACTTGGTGGCGGGAGCTGGACAGAAATTCTCCAGCAACAAATGGCGTCCAACTAGGTGGCAAGAGTTTCCACCTAAAAACTTAGAAAAAAGATTCTAAAACAGAGCTAAAAACAGCTCCTAGTTGTCTCTTTCAAGCTAGCGGCAGCCTGCGTGTTTGAGCTACTATGGCGGGTTCCTGGCGTGCATGCTCAATCTGCAGTATGGCGGGAATGAGGCCTCTGCAAGTGGCACATTAAGCTGTGTGGTGGATTTAGCCTTTGCTGGTACAAAACAAAACAAAACAAAAAAAAGGTTTCTGGGCTACACGCTGCTTTGATAGAAGCATAGACCCACTATTTCTGAGAGTTGATGGCTCCCAGAGCTGGCGGAAAACGTACTGCCTCCATTTTGGAAAGCTGAAGTGGGCGGAGCCAGCAGCCACAGTGCCAGTGCCATTTCAGGCTTAGGAGGCTGCAGTTTAAAGCAATAGGCTCAAGCTAATATAAAAAAAAACCACGTAAAGATGGCTACCACACAGAGAATCTGGATTATGTTCTCTTTGATATTCGTAATTGAAGAAAAACATTTGATTACAAAAGCTGTTGAGTTATGCCAAAATGTATATTTTAAAGGTACCTTGACTTCAAAGTTTGGATGTAAGGATATGTTGCTTTGGAAAAGAGTCTCTTTTGTTTCCACAGAAAGCCAGAGGCTATGGATTTGTTCCAGATTAAGATACATCCAGTTTGACCAGCCAAGACCCCCTGAAAGGTCTCCGATGACCCCATGGCTGAGATGATCCAACATCCAGAATGGTTTGAAGGCAACTGGCTCAGACGATACACTCTCATGGACTATTCCATAATCCTAAAAATTTTCTTTGTATCCCCATAAGATACAGCGCCCCCATCCAGCAGGAAGTAGTAAGAGAAGCTACGCCCAAATTCCCAAATATACCAAGCTGACTTTGGAGATGTGTAAAGGTTAAAACCTTCCTTTTTAAGAAAAGAAAAGGGGAAGTGCTGTGAGATGGTCTGTATGTCAAATGTGTTGTTGATTGGTCAGTAAATAAATCACTGATAGGCCATTGGCTAGGCAGTAAGTATAGGCGGGACAAGGAGAAGAATTCTGGGAAGTGGAAGGCTGAGTCAGAGAGACACTGCCAGGCGCCACCATGACAAGCCGCGTGGGAAGGTCCCGGTAAGCCACGAGCCTTGTGGCAAAGTAAAGGTTAATAGAAATGGGCTAAATATAAGAGTAAGAGCTAGACAATAACAGGCCTGAGCTAATGGCCAAGCAGTTTAAATAATGTAAGAGTCTGTGTGTTTATTTTATAAGTGGGCTCTGGGACTGGCGGGACTTGGTGGCGGTAGCTGGAGAGAAATTCTCCAGCAACAACTTTCCTTACCAGAAAACAACTCTTGCTCCTAGGACCAGAAACTGCATGTGATTCCACACCATTTAGGACTGGGAAACAAACGCTAGCTCGCCTTACAAGAAACACACTCTTCTTTAGGGAAAAGCGCACTCTTCTACTCTACTATGTTTCCTATGGGGTCCAAACAGTGAGCTTGCTCAGAACAAAAGAACTGTGCTTCCTACACACACGGATCATATCTAGTTCAACTCTGCTTAGGAAACTGACAAGAACAGTAGCACCTATTCAGTGCAATACACTGTACTTGCTGGGAACAGATGCGAAAGCTATTTGCACTGTGTAAAGCAATAGGAGCACAATAGTGACTTTCCTTACCAGAAAATAACTCTTGCTCGTAGGACCAGAAACTGCATGTGATTCAACTCCATTTAGGACTGGGAAACAAACGCTAGCTCGCCTTACAAGAAACACACTCTGCTTTTGAGAAAAGAGCACTCTTCTACTCTACTGTGTTTCCTATGGGGTCCGAACAGTGAGCTTGCTCAGAAAAAAAGAACTGTGCTTCCTACACACACGGCCATATCTAGTTCAATTCTGCTTAGGAACCAGACAAGAACAGTAGCTCCTATTCAGTCCAATACACTGTACTTGCTGGGAACAGACACCAGCGCTATTTGTCCTGTGTATGGCAATGGCAGGGCAATAGTGACTATTCTTACCATAAAACATCTCTTGCTCGTAGGACCAGAAACTGCATGGGATTCCACTCCATTTAGGACTGGGAAACAAACGCTAGCTCGCCTTACAAGAAACACACTCTGCTTTAGAGAAAAGAGCACTCTTTTACTCTTCTGTGTTTCCTTTGGGGTCCAAACAGTGAGCTTGCTCAGAACAAAAGAACTGTGCTTCCTAAACACACGGACCATATGTAGATCAACTCTGCTTAGGAAACTGACAAGAACAGGAGCTCCTACTCAGTCCAATACACTGTACTTGCTGGGAGAAGACGCGAGTGCTATTTGCCCTGTGTATGGCAATGGGAGCGCAATAGTGACTTTCCTTACCAGAATACAACTCTTGCTCGTAGGACCAGAAACTGCATGTGATTCCACACCATTTAGGACTGGGAAACAAACGCTAGCTCGCCTTACAAGAAACACACTCTTCTTTAGGGAAAAGAGCACTCTTCTACTCTACTGTGTTTCCTATGGGATCCAAACAATGAACTTGCTCAGAACAAAAGAACTGTGCTTCCTACACACACGGGCCATATCTAGTTCAACTCTGCTTAGGAAACTGACAAGAACAGTAGCTCCTATTCAGTCCAATACACTGTACTTGCTGTGAAAAGACGCGAGTGCTATTTGTCCTGTGTATGGCAATGGCAGTGCAATAGTGACTATTCTTACCATAAAACAACTCTTGCTCGTAGGACCAGAAACTGCATGTGATTCCACTCCATTTAGGACTGGGAAACAAACGCTAGCTCGCCTTACAAGAAACACACTCTGCTTTAGAGAAAAGAGCACTCTTCTACTCTACTGTGTTTCCTATGGGGTCCAAACAGTGAGCTTGCTCAGAACAAAAGAACTGTGCTTCCTACACACACAGACCATATGTAGTTCAACTCTGCTTAGGAAACTGACAAGAACAGTAGCTCTTATTCAGTTCAATACACTGTACTTGCTGGGAAAAGACGCGAGTGCTATTTGCCCTGTGTATGGCAATGGGGGCGCAATAGTGACTTTCCTTACCAGAAAACAACTCTTGCTCGTAGGACCAGAAACTGCATGTGATTCAACGCCATTTAGAACTGGGAAACAAATGCTAGCTCGCCTTACAAGAAACACACTCTGCTTTTGAGAAAAGAGCACTCTTCTACTCTACGGTGTTTCCTATGGTGTCCAAACAGTGAGCTTGCTCAGAACAAAAGAAATGTGCTTCCTACACACATGGACAATATCTAGTTCATCTCTGTTTAGGAAACTGACAAGAATAGTAGCTCCTATTCAGCCCAATACACTGTACTTGCTGGGAACAGACGGGAGTGCTATTTTCACTGTGTATGGCATTTGGAGCACAATAGTGACTCTTCTTACCAGAAAACAACTCTTGCTCGTAGGACCAAAAACTGTATGTGACTCAACTCCATTTAAGACTGTGAAACAAACCCGAGCTCGCCTTACAAGAAACACACTCTGCTTTAGAGAAAAGAGCACTCTTCCACTCTACTGTGTTTCCTATAGGGCCAGAACAGTGAGCTTGCTCAGAACATAATAACTGTGCTTCCTAAACACACGGGCCATATCTAGTTCAACTCTGCTTATGAAACTGACAAGAACAGTAGCTCCTCTTCAGTCCGATACACTGTACTTGTTGGGAAAAGACGCGATTGCTATTTGCACTGTGTATGACAAAGGGAGCGCAATAGTGTCTTTCCTTACCAGAAAACAACTCTTGCTCGTAGGAAGAGAAACTGCATGTGATTCAACTCCATTTAGGACTGGGAAACAAACGCTAGCTTGCCTTACAAAAAACACACTCTGCTTTTGAGAAAAGAGCACTCTTCTACTCTACTGTGTTTCCTAAGTGCTCGAAATGTGAGCTTGCTCAGAACAAAAGAACTGTGCTTCCTACACACAGGGCCATATCTAGTTCAATTCTGCTTAGGAACCTGACAAGAACAGTAGATCCTCTTCAGTCCAATACACTGTACGTGCTAGGAAGAGACGCCAGTGCTATTTGCACTGTGTATGGCAATTGGAGCACAATAGTGAGTCGTCTTACCAGAAAACAACTCTTGGTCGTAGGACAAAAAACTGCATGTGACTCAACTCCATTTAGGACTGAAAAACAAACTCTAGCTCGCTTTACAAGAAACACACTCTGCTTTTGAGAAAAGAGCACTCTTCTACTCTACTGTGTTTCCTATAGGGCCAGAACAGTGAGCTTGCTCAGAACTAATGAACTGTGCTTCCTACATACACGGGCCATATCTAGTTCAACTCTGCTTAGGAAACTGACAAGAACAGTAGCTCCTCTTCTGTCCAATACACTGTACTTGCTGGGAACAGACGCATGTGCTATTTGCACTGTGTATGGCAATGAGAGCACAATATTGACTTTCCTTACCAGAAAACAACTCTTGCTCGTAGGACCACAAACTGCATGTGATTCAACGCCATTTAGAACTGGGAAACAAATGCTAGCTCGCCTTACAAGAAACACACTCTGCTTTTGAGAAAAGAGCACTCTTCTACTCTACTGTGTTTCCTATAGGGCCAGAACAGTGAGCTTGCTCAGAACATAATAACTGTGCTTCCTAAACACACGGGCCATATCTAGTTCAAGTCTGCTTAGGAACCTGACAAGAACAGTAGATCCTCTTCAGTCCGATACACTGTACTTGTTGGGAAAAGACGCGATTGCTGTTTGCACTGTGTATGACAAAGGGAGCGCAATAGTGACTTTCCTTACCAGAAAACAACTCTTGCTCATAGGACCAGAAACTGCATGTGATTCAACTCCATTTAGGACTGGGAAACAAACGCTAGCTTGCCTTACAAAAAACACACTCTGCTTTTGAGAAAAGAGCACTCTTCTACTCTTCTGTGTTTCCTATGGGCTCGAACAGTGAGCTTGTTCAGAAGAAAAGAACTGTGCTTCCTAAACACACGGCCATATCTATTTCAATTCTGCTTAGGAACATGACAAGAAAAGTAGATCCTCTTCAGTCCAATACACTGTACGTGCTGGGAACAGACGCCAGTGCTATTTGCACTGTGAATGGCAATTGGAGCACAATAGTGACTCGTCTTACCAGAAAACAACTCTTTCTCGGAGGACAAAAAACTGCATGTGACTCAACTTCATTTAGGACTGGGAAACAAACGCTAGCTCGCCTTACAAGAAACACACTCTGCTTTAGAGAAAAGAGCACTCTTCTACTCTACTGTGTTTCCTATGGGGTCCAAACAGTGAGCTTGCTCAGAACAAAAGAACTGTGCTTCCTACACACACGGACCATATGTAGTTCAACTCTGCTTAGGAAACTGACAAGAACAGTAGCACCTATTCAGTACAATACACTGTACTTTCTGGGAACAGACGCGAGTGCTATTTGCCCTGTGTATGGCAATGGGAGCGCAATACTGACTTTCCTTACCAGAAAACAACTCTTGCTCGTAGGAACAGAAACTGCATGTGATTCAACTCCATTTAGGACTGGGAAACAAACGCTAGCTTGCCTTACAAAAAACACACTCTGCTTTTGAGAAAAGAGTACTCTTCTACTCTACTGTGTTTCCTAAGTGCTCGAAATGTGAGCTTGCTCAGAACAAAAGAACTGTGCTTCCTACACACAGGGCCATATCTAGTTCAATTCTGCTTAGGAACCTGACAAGAACAGTAGATCCTCTTCAGTCCAATACACTGTACGTGCTAGGAACAGACGCCAGTGCTATTTGCACTGTGTATGGCAATTGGAGCACAATAGTGAGTCGTCTTACCAGAAAACAACTCTTGCTCGTAGGACAAAAAACTGCATGTGACTCAACTCCATTTAGGACTGAAAAACAAACTCTAGCTCGCTTTACAAGAAACACACTCTGCTTTTGAGAAAAGAGCACTCTTCTACTCTACTGTGTTTCCTATAGGGCCAGAACAGTGAGCTTGCTCAGAACTAATGAACTGTGCTTCCTACATACACGGGCCATATCTAGTTCAACTCTGCTTAGGAAACTGACAAGAACAGTAGCTCCTCTTCTGTCCAATACACTGTACTTGCTGGGAACAGACGCATGTGCTATTTGCACTGTGTATGGCAATGAGAGCACAATATTGACTTTCCTTACCAGAATACAACTCTTGCTCGTAGGACCACAAACTGCATGTGATTCAACGCCATTTAGAACTGGGAAACAAATGCTAGCTCGCCTTACAAGAAACACACTCTGCTTTTGAGAAAAGAGCACTCTTCTTCTCTACTGTGTTTCCTATAGGGCCAGAACAGTGAGCTTGCTCAGAACATAATAACTGTGCTTCCTAAACACACGGGCCATATCTAGTTCAAGTCTGCTTAGGAACCTGACAAGAACAGTAGATCCTCTTAAGTCCGATACACTGTACTTGTTGGGAAAAGACGCGATTGCTATTTGCACTGTGTATGACAAAGGGATAGCAATAGTGACTTTCCTTACCAGAAAACAACTCTTGCTCATAGGACCAGAAACTGCATGTGATTCAACTCCATTTAGGACTGGGAAACAAACGCTAGCTTGCCTTACAAAAAACACACTCTGCTTTTGAGAAAAGAGCACTCTTCTACTCTTCTGTGTTTCCTATGGGCTCAAACAGTGAGCTTGTTCAGAAGAAAAGAACTGTGCTTCCTACACACACGGCCATATCTAGTTCAATTCTGCTTAGGAACATGACAAGAAAAGTAGATCCTCTTCAGTCCATTACACTGTATGTGCTGGGAACAGACGCCAGTGCTATTTGCACTGTGAATGGCAATTGGAGCACAATAGTGACTCGTCTTACCAGAAAACAACTCTTTCTCGGAGGAAAAAAAACTGCATGTGACTCAACTTCATTTAGGACTGGGAAACAAACGCTAGCTAGCCTTACAAGAAACACACTCTGCTTTAGAGAAAAGAGCACTCTTCTACTCTACTGTGTTTCCTATGGGGTCCAAACAGTGAGCTTGCTCAGAACAAAAGAACTGTGCTTCCTACACACACGGACCATATGTAGTTCAACTCTGCTTAGGAAACTGACAAGAACAGTAGCTCTTATTCAGTTCAATACACTGTACTTGCTGGGAAAAGACGCGAGTGCTATTTGCCCTGTGTATGGCAATGGGAGCGCAATAGTGACTTTCCTTACCAGAAAACAACTCTTGCTCGTAGGACCAGAAACTGCATGTGATTCAACTCCATTTAGGACTAGGAAACAAACGCTAGCACGCCTTACAAGAAACACACTCTGCTTTTGACAAAAGAGCACTCTTCTACTCTACTGTGTTTCCTATAGTGGCAGAATAGTGAGCTTGCTCAGAACATAAGAACTGTGCTTCCTACACACACGGGCCATATCTAGTTCAACTCTGCTTATGAAACTGACAAGAACAGTAGCTCCTCTTCAGTCTGATACACTGTACTTGCTGGGAACAGACGTGAGTGCTATTTGCACTGTGTATGGCAATGGGAGCGCAATAGTGACTTTCCTTACCAGAAAACAACTCTTGCTCGTAGGACAAGAAACTGCCTGTGACTCAACTCCATTTAGGACTGGGAAACAAACGCTAGCTCGCCTTACAAGAAACACACTCTGCTTTTGAGAAAAGAGCACTCTTCTACTCTACTGTGTTTCCTATGGGGTCCGAAAAGTGAGCTTGCTCAGAAGAAAAGAACTGTGCTTCCTACACATACGGCCATATCTAGTTCAATTCTGCTTAGGAACCTGACAAGAACAGTAGATCCTCTTCAGTCCAATACACTTTACTTGCTGGGAACAGACGCCAGTGCTATTTGTCCTGTGTATGGCAATGGCAGTGCAATAGTGACTATTCTTAACATAAAACAACTCTTACTAATAGGACAAGAAACTGCATGGGATTCAACTCCATTTCTGACTGGGAAACAAACGCTATTTCGCCTTACAGGAAACACGCTCTGCTTTTGAGAAAAGAGCACTCTTCCACTCTACTGTTTTTCCTATAAGGCCAGAACAGTGAGCTTGCTCAGAACAAAAAAACTGTGCTTCCTAAACACACGGACATATCTAGTTCAATTCTGCTTAGGAAACTGACAAGAACAGTAGCTCCTCTTCAGTCCAATACACTGTACTTGCTGGGAACAGAAGCTAGTGCTATTTGAACTGTGTATGGCAATGGGAGCTCAATAGTGACTTTCCTCACCAGAAAACAACTCTTGCTCGTAGGACCAAAAACTGCATGTGGTTTAACTCCATTTAGGACTGGGAAACAAACGCTAGCTTGCCTTACAAGAAACACACTCTGCTTTAGAGAAAAGAGCACTCTCCTACTCTACTGTGTTTCCTATAGGGCCAGAACAGTGAGCTTGCTCAGAACATAAGAAATGTGCTTCCTACACAAACGGGCCATATCTAGTTCAACTCTGCTTAGGAAACTGACAAGAACAGTAGCTCCTCTTCAGTCCAATACACTGTACTTGCTGGGAACAGACTCATGTGCTATTTGCACTGTGTATGTCAATGGGAGCACAATAGTGACTTTCCTTACCAGAATACAACTCTTGCTCGTAGGTCCAGAAACTGCATGTGATTCTACACCATTTAGGACTGGGAAACAAACGCTAGCTCGCCTTACAAGAAACACACTCTGCTTTAGAGAAAAGAGCACTCTTCTACTCTACTGTGTTTCCTATAGGGCCAGAACAGTGAGCTTGCTCAGAACATAATAACTGTGCTTCCTAAACACACGGGCCTTATCTAGTTCAACTCTGCTTAGGAAACTGACAAGAACAGTAGCTCTTCTTCAGTCTGATACACTGTACTTGTTGGGAAAAGACGCGATTGCTATGTGCACTGTATATGACAAAGGGAGCGCAGTAGTGACTTTCCTTACCAGAAAACAACTCTTGCTCGTAGGAAGAGAAACTGCATGTGATTCAACTCCATTTAGGACTGGGAAACAAACGCTAGCTTGCCTTACAAAAAACACACTCTGCTTTTGAGAAAAGAGCACTCTTCTACTCTACTGTGTTTCTTATATGCTCGAAATGTGAGCTTGCTCAGAACAAAAGAACTGTGCTTCCTACACACACGGCCATATCTAGTTCAATTCTGCTTAGGAACCTGACAAGAACAGTAGATCCTCTTCAGTCCAATACACTGTACGTGCTAGGAACAGACGCCAGTGCTATTTGCACTGTGTATGGCAATTGGAGCACAATAGTGAGTCGTCTTACCAGAAAACAACTCTTGCTCGTAGGACAAAAAACTGCATGTGACTCAACTCCATTTAGGACTGAAAAACAAACTCTAGCTCGCTTTACAAGAAACACACTCTGCTTTTGAGAAAAGAGCACTCTTCTACACTACTGTGTTTCCTATAGGGCCAGAACAGTGAGCTTACTCAGAACAAATGAACTGTGCTTCCTACACACACGGGCCATATCTAGTTCAACTCTGCTTAGGAAACTGACAAGAACAGTAGCTCCTCTTCTGTCCAATACACTGTACTTGCTGGGAACAGACGCATGTGCTATTTGCACTGTGTATGGCAATGAGAGCACAATATTGACTTTCCTTACCAGAAAACAACTCTTGCTCCTAGGACCACAAACTGCATGTGATTCAACGCCATTTAGAACTGGGAAACAAATGCTAGCTCGCCTTACAAGAAACACACTCTGCTTTTGAGAAAAGAGCATTCTTCTACTCTACGGTGTTTCCTATGGGGTCCAAACAGTAAGCTTGCTCAGAACAAAAGAACTGTGCTTCCTACACACATGGACCATATCTAGTTCAACTCTGCTTAGGAAAATGACAAGAATAGTAGCTCCTATTCAGTCCAATACACTGTACTAGCTGGGAACAGACGGGAGTGCTATTTGCACTGTGTATGGCATTTGGAGCACAATAGTTACTCTTCTTACCAGAAAACAACTCTTGCTCGTAGGAATAAAAACTGCATGTGACTCAACTCCATTTAAGACTGGGAAACAAAGGCGAGCTCGCCTTACAAGAAACACACTCTGCTTTAGAGAAAAGAGCACTCTTCTACTCTACTGTGTTTCCTATAGGGCCAGAACAGTGAGCTTGCTCAGAACATAATAACTGTGCTTCCTAAACACACGGGCCATATCTAGTTCAAGTCTGCTTAGGAACCTGACAAGAACAGTAGATCCTCTTCAGTCCCATACACTGTACTTGTTGGGAAAAGACGCGATTGCTATTTGCACTGTGTATGACAAAGGGAGCGCAACAGTGACTTTCCTTACCAGAAAACAACTCTTGCTCATAGGACCAGAAACTGCATGTGATTCAACTCCATTTAGGACTGGGAAACAAACGCTAGCTTGCCTTACAAAAAACACACTCTGCTTTTGAGAAAAGAGCACTCTTCTGCTCTTCTGTGTTTCGTATGGGCTCGAACAGTGAGCTTGTTCAGAAGAAAAGAACTGTGCTTCCTACACACACGGCCATATCTAGTTCAATTCTGCTTAGGAACATGACAAGAAAAGTAGATCCTCTTCAGTCCAATACACTGTACTTGCTGGGAACAGACGCCAGTGCTATTTGTCCTGTGTATGGCAATGGCAGCGCAATAGTGACTCTTCTTACCGTAAAACAACTCTTGCTTGTAGGACCAGAAACTGCATTTGATTCAACTCCATTTAGGACTGGGAAACAAACGCTAGCTCGCCTTACAAGAAACACACTCTGCTTTAGAGAAAAGAGCACTCTTCTACTCTACTGTGTTTCCTATAGGGCCAGAACAGTGAGCTTGCTCAGAACAAAAGAACTGTGCTTCCTACACACGGGCCATATCTAGTTCAACTCTGCTTAGGAAACTGAGAAGAACAGTTGCTCCTCTTCAGTCCGATACACTGTACTTGCTGGGAACAGACGCGAGGGCTTTTTGCACTGTGTATGGCAATGGGAGCGCAATAGTAACTTTCCTTACTAGAAAACAACTCTTGCTCGTAGGAACAGAAACTGCATGTGATTCAACTCCATTTAGGACTGGGAAACAAACGCTAGCTCACTTTACAAGAAACACACTCTGCTTTTGAGAAAAGAGCACTCTTCTACTCTACTGTGTTTCCTATGGGGTCCAAACAGTGAGCTTGCTCAGAAAAAAAGAACTGTGCTTCCTACACACACGGGCCATAACTAGTTCAAGTCTGCTTAGTAAACTTAAAAGAACAGTAGCTCCTCTTCAGTCCAATACACTGTACTTGCTGGGAACAGACAGGAGGGCTATTTGTACTGTGTATGGCAATGGGAGCGCAATAGTGACTTTCCTTACCAGAAAACAATTCTTGCTCGTAGGAACAGAAACTGCATGTGATTCAACTCCATTTAGGACTGGGAAACAAACTCTAGCTCGCCTTACAAGAAACACACTCTGCTTTTGAGAAAAGAGCACTCTTCTACTCTACTGTGTTTCCTATGGGGTCCGAAAAGTGAGCTTGCTCAGAACACAAAAACTGTGCTTCCTACACACACGGCCATATCTAGTTCAAGTCTGCTTAGGAACCTGACAAGAACAGTATATCCTCTTCAGTCCAATACACTGCACTTGCTGCGAACAGACGCCAGTGCTATTTGTCCTGTGTATGGCAATGGCAGCGCAATAGTGACTCTTCTTACCAGAAAACAACTCTTGCTCGTAGTACCAGAAACTGCATGGGATTCAACTCCATTTAGGACTGGGAAAAAAACGCTAGCTCTCCTTACAAGAAACACACTCTGCTTTAGAGAAAAGAGCACTCTTCTACTCTACTGTGTTTCCTATGGGGTCCAAACAGTGAGCTTGCTCAGAACAAAAGAACTGTGCTTCCTACACACACGGGCCATATCTAGTTCAACTCTGCTTAGGAAACTGACAAGAACAGTAGCTCCTCTTCAGTCCAATACACTGTACTTGCTGGGAACAGACGCATGTGCTATTTGCACTGTGTATGTCAATGGGAGCGCAATAGTGACTTTCTGCTCTTGGATGGTCTGTATGTCAAGTGTGTTGTTGATTGGTCAGTAAATAAATCACTGATTGGCCATTGGCCAGGCAGAAAGTATAGGCGGGACAAGGAGAAGAATTCTGGGAAGTGGAAGGCTGAGTCAGAGAGACACTGCCAGCCGCCACCATGACAAGCTGCGTGGGAAGGTCCCGGTAAGCCACGAGCCATGTGGCAAAGTAAAGATTAATAGAAATGGGCTAAATATAAGAGTAAGAGCTAGACAATAACAGGCCTGAGCTAATGGCCAAGCAGTTTAAATAATGTAAGAGTCTGTGTGTTTATTTTATAAGTGGGCTCTGGGACTGGCGGGACTTGGTGGCGGGAGCTGGACAGAAATTCTCCAGCAACAAATGGCGTCCAACTAGGTGGCAAGAGTTTCCACCTAAAAACTTAGAAAAAAGATTCTAAAACAGAGCTAAAAACAGCTCCTAGTTGTCTCTTTCAAGCTAGCGGCAGCCTGCGTGTTTGAGCTACTATGGCGGGTTCCTGGCGTGCATGCTCAATCTGCAGTATGGCGGGAATGAGGCCTCTGCAAGTGGCACATTAAGCTGTGTGGTGGATTTAGCCTTTGCTGGTACAAAACAAAACAAAACAAAAAAAAGGTTTCTGGGCTACACGCTGCTTTGATAGAAGCATAGACCCACTATTTCTGAGAGTTGATGGCTCCCAGAGCTGGCGGAAAACGTACTGCCTCCATTTTGGAAAGCTGAAGTGGGCGGAGCCAGCAGCCACAGTGCCAGTGCCATTTCAGGCTTAGGAGGCTGCAGTTTAAAGCAATAGGCTCAAGCTAATATAAAAAAAAACCACGTAAAGATGGCTACCACACAGAGAATCTGGATTATGTTCTCTTTGATATTCGTAATTGAAGAAAAACATTTGATTACAAAAGCTGTTGAGTTATGCCAAAATGTATATTTTAAAGGTACCTTGACTTCAAAGTTTGGATGTAAGGATATGTTGCTTTGGAAAAGAGTCTCTTTTGTTTCCACAGAAAGCCAGAGGCTATGGATTTGTTCCAGATTAAGATACATCCAGTTTGACCAGCCAAGACCCCCTGAAAGGTCTCCGATGACCCCATGGCTGAGATGATCCAACATCCAGAATGGTTTGAAGGCAACTGGCTCAGACGATACACTCTCATGGACTATTCCATAATCCTAAAAATTTTCTTTGTATCCCCATAAGATACAGCGCCCCCATCCAGCAGGAAGTAGTAAGAGAAGCTACGCCCAAATTCCCAAATATACCAAGCTGACTTTGGAGATGTGTAAAGGTTAAAACCTTCCTTTTTAAGAAAAGAAAAGGGGAAGTGCTGTGAGATGGTCTGTATGTCAAATGTGTTGTTGATTGGTCAGTAAATAAATCACTGATAGGCCATTGGCTAGGCAGTAAGTATAGGCGGGACAAGGAGAAGAATTCTGGGAAGTGGAAGGCTGAGTCAGAGAGACACTGCCAGGCGCCACCATGACAAGCCGCGTGGGAAGGTCCCGGTAAGCCACGAGCCTTGTGGCAAAGTAAAGGTTAATAGAAATGGGCTAAATATAAGAGTAAGAGCTAGACAATAACAGGCCTGAGCTAATGGCCAAGCAGTTTAAATAATGTAAGAGTCTGTGTGTTTATTTTATAAGTGGGCTCTGGGACTGGCGGGACTTGGTGGCGGTAGCTGGAGAGAAATTCTCCAGCAACAACTTTCCTTACCAGAAAACAACTCTTGCTCCTAGGACCAGAAACTGCATGTGATTCCACACCATTTAGGACTGGGAAACAAACGCTAGCTCGCCTTACAAGAAACACACTCTTCTTTAGGGAAAAGCGCACTCTTCTACTCTACTATGTTTCCTATGGGGTCCAAACAGTGAGCTTGCTCAGAACAAAAGAACTGTGCTTCCTACACACACGGATCATATCTAGTTCAACTCTGCTTAGGAAACTGACAAGAACAGTAGCACCTATTCAGTGCAATACACTGTACTTGCTGGGAACAGATGCGAAAGCTATTTGCACTGTGTAAAGCAATAGGAGCACAATAGTGACTTTCCTTACCAGAAAATAACTCTTGCTCGTAGGACCAGAAACTGCATGTGATTCAACTCCATTTAGGACTGGGAAACAAACGCTAGCTCGCCTTACAAGAAACACACTCTGCTTTTGAGAAAAGAGCACTCTTCTACTCTACTGTGTTTCCTATGGGGTCCGAACAGTGAGCTTGCTCAGAAAAAAAGAACTGTGCTTCCTACACACACGGCCATATCTAGTTCAATTCTGCTTAGGAACCAGACAAGAACAGTAGCTCCTATTCAGTCCAATACACTGTACTTGCTGGGAACAGACACCAGCGCTATTTGTCCTGTGTATGGCAATGGCAGGGCAATAGTGACTATTCTTACCATAAAACATCTCTTGCTCGTAGGACCAGAAACTGCATGGGATTCCACTCCATTTAGGACTGGGAAACAAACGCTAGCTCGCCTTACAAGAAACACACTCTGCTTTAGAGAAAAGAGCACTCTTTTACTCTTCTGTGTTTCCTTTGGGGTCCAAACAGTGAGCTTGCTCAGAACAAAAGAACTGTGCTTCCTAAACACACGGACCATATGTAGATCAACTCTGCTTAGGAAACTGACAAGAACAGGAGCTCCTACTCAGTCCAATACACTGTACTTGCTGGGAGAAGACGCGAGTGCTATTTGCCCTGTGTATGGCAATGGGAGCGCAATAGTGACTTTCCTTACCAGAAAACAACTCTTGCTCGTAGGACCAGAAACTGCATGTGATTCAACTCCATTTAGGACTAGGAAACAAACTCTAGCTCGACTTACAGTAACACACTCTGCTTTTGACAAAAGAGCACTCTTCTACTCTACTGTGTTTCCTATAGTGCCAGAACAGTGAGCTTGCTCAGAACATAAGAACTGTGCTTCCTACACACACGGGCCATATCTAGTTCAACTCTGCTTAGGAACCTGACAAGAACAGTAGATCCTCTTCAGTCCAATACACTGTACTTGCTGGGAACAGACGCCAGTGCTATTTGTCCAGTGTATGGCAATGGCAGCGCAATAGTGACTCTTCTTACCATAAAACAACTCTTGCTCGTAGGACCAGAAACTGCATGTGATTCAACTCCATTTAGGACTGGGAAACAAATGCTAGCTCGCCTTACATGAAACACACTCTGCTTTTGAGAAAAGAGCATCTTCTACTCTACTGTTTTTCCTATGGGGTCCAAACAGTGAGCTTGCTCAGAACAAAAGAACTGTGCTTACTACACAAACGGGCCATATCTAGTTCAACTCTGCTTAGGAAACTGACAAGAACAGTAGCTCCTCTTCAGTCCAATACACTGTACTTGCGGGGAAAAGACGCCAGTGCTATTTGTCCTGTGAATGGCAATGGCAGCACAATAGTGACCTTTCTTACCAAAAAACAACTCTTGCTCGTAGGACAAAAAACTGCATGTGACTCAACTCCATTTAGGACTGGGAAACAAATGCTAGCTCGCCTTCCAAGAAACACACTCGGCTTTTGAGAAAAAAGCACTCTTCTACTCTACTGTGTTTCCTATGTGTTCCGAACAGTGAGCTTGCTCAGAACAAAAAAACTGTGCTTCCTACACACACGGCCATATCTAGTTCAACTCTGCTTAGGAACCTGACAAGAACAGTAGATCCTCTTCAGTCCAATACACTGTACTTGCTGGGAAAAGACACCAGTGCTATTTGTCCTGTGTATGGCAATGGCAGCGCAATAGTGACTCTTCTTACCAGAAAACAACTCTTGCTCATAGGAACAGAAACTGCATGTGATTCAATTCCTTTTAGGACTGGGAAACAAACTCTAGCTCGCTTTACAAGAAACACACTCTGCTTTTGAGAAAAGAGCACTCTTCTACTCTACTGTGTTTCCTATGGGGTCCGAACAGTGAGCTTGCTCAAAACAAAAAAACTGTGCATCCTACACACACGGCCATATCTAGTTCAAGTCTGCTTAGGAACCTTACAAGAACAGTAGATCCTCTTCAGTCCAATACACTGTACTTGCGGTGAAAACACGCGAGTGCTATTTGCCCTGTGTATGGCAATGGGAGCGCAATAGTGACTTTCCTTACCAGAAAACAGCTCTTGTTCGTAGGACCAGAAACTGCATGTGATTCAACTCCATTTAGGACTAAGAAACAAATGCGAGCTCGCCTTACAAGAAACACACTCTGCTTTTGAGAAAAGAGCACTCTTTTACTCTACTGTGTTTCCTATAGGGCCAGAGCAGTGAGCTTGCTCAGAACATAAGAACTGTGCTTCCTACACACACGAGCCATATGTAGTTCAACTCTGCTTAGGAAACTGACAAGAACAGTAGCTCCTCTTCAGTCCGATACACTGTACTTGCTGGGAACAGACAGGAGTGCTATTTGCACTCTGTATGGCAATTGGAGCGCAATAGTGACTTTCCTTACTAGAAAGCAACTCTTGCTCATAGGACCAGAAACTGCATGTGATTCAACTCCATTTAGGACTGGGAAAGAAACGCTAGCTCGCCTTACAAGAAACACACTCTGCTTTTGAGAAAAGAGCACTCTTCTACTCTACTGTGTTTCCTGTAGGGCCAGAACAGTGAGCGTGCTCAGAACATAAGAACTGTGCTTCCTACACACATGGGCCATATCTAGTTCAACTCTGCTTAAGAAACTGACAAGAACAGTAGCTCCTCTTCAGTCCGATACACTGTACTTGCTGGGAACAGACGTATGTGCTATTTCCACTTTGTATGGCAATGAAAGCGCAATAGTGACTTTCTTACCAGAAAAAAACTCTTGCTTGTAGGACCTGAAACTACATGTGATTCCACTCCGTTTAGGACTGGAAAACAAACTCTAGCTCGCCTTACAAGAAACACATTCTGCTTTAGGGAAAAGAGCACTCTTCTACTCTACTGTTTTTCCTATGGGGTCCAAACAGTGAGCTTGCTCAGAACAAAAGAACTGTGCTTCCTACACACACGGACCATATCTAGTTCAACTCTGCTTAGGAAACTGACAAGAACAGTAGCTCCTATTCAGTCCAATACACTGTACTTGCTGGGAAAAGACGTGAGGGCTATTTGCCTTGTGTAGGGCAAAGGGAGCACAATAGTGACTTTCCTTACCAGAAAACAACTCTTGTTCGTAAGACCAGAAACTGCATGTGATTCAACTCCATTTAGGACTAGGAAACAAACGCTAGCTCGCCTTACAAAAACATACTCTGCTTTTGAGAAAATAGCACTCTTCTTCTCTACTGTGTTTCCTATAGGGCCAGAATAGTGAGCTTGCTCAGAACATAAGAACTGTGCTTCCTACACACATGGCCCATATCTAGGTCAACTCTGCTTAGGAAACTGACAAGAACAGTAGCTCCTCTTCAGTCCAATACACTGTACTTGCTGGGAACAGACGCGAGTGCTATTTGCACTGTGTATGGCAATGGGAGAGCAATAGTGACTTTCCTTACCAGAAAACAACTCTTGCTCGTAGGACCAGAAACTGCATGTGATTGAACTCCATTTAGGACTGGGAAACAAATGCTAGCTCGCCTTACATGAAACACACTCTCCTTTTGAGAAAAGAGCACTCTTCTACTCTACTGTGGTTCCTATGGGGTCCAAACAGTGAGCTTGCTCAGAACAAAAGAACTGTGCTTCCTACATACACGGGCCATATCTAGTTCAACTCTGCTTAGGAAACTGACAAGAACAGTAGCTCCTCTTCAGTCCAATACACTGTACTTGCGGGGAAAAGACGCCAGTGCTATTTGTCCTGTGAATGGCAATGGCAGCGCAATAGTGACCTTTCTTACCAAAAAACAACTCTTGCTCGTAGGACCTGAAACTGCATGTGATTCAACTCCATTTAGGACTGGGAAACAAAAGCTAGCTCGCCTTACATGAAACACACTCTCCTTTTGAGAAAAGAGCACTCTTCTACTCTACTGTGTTTCCTATGGGGTCCGAACAGTGAGCTTGCTCAGAACAAAAAAACTGTGCTTCCTACACACACGGCCATATCCAGTTCAAGTCTGCTTAGGGACCTTACAAGAACAGTAGATCCTCTTCAGTCCAATACACTGTACTTGCGGTGAAAAGACGCGAGTGCTATTTTCCCTGTGTATGGCAATGGGAGCGCAATAGTGACTTTCCTTACCAGAAAACAACTCTTGCTCGTAGGACCAGAAACTGCATGTGATTCAACTCCATTTAGGACTAGGAAACAAATGCGAGCTCGCCTTACAAGAAACACACTCTGCTTTTGAGAAAAGAGCATCTTCTACTCTACTGTGTTTCCTACAGGGCCAGAGCAGTGAGCTTGCTCAGAACATAAGAACTGTGCTTCCTACACACACGGGCCATATCTAGTTCAACTCTGCTTAGGAAACAGACAAGAACAGTAGCTCCTCATCAGTCCGATACACTGTACTTGCTGGGAACAGACAGGAGTGCTATTTGCACTCTGTATGGCAATGTGAGCGCAATAGTGACTTTCCTTAACAGAAAACAAATCTTGCTCGTAGGACCAGAAACTGCATGTGATTCAACTCCATTTAGGACTCGGAAACAAACGCTAGCTCGGCCTACAAGACGCACACTCTGCTTTTGAGAAAAGAGCACTCTTCTACTCTACTGTGTTTCCTATGTGGTCCGAACAGTGAGCTTGCTCAGAACAAAAGAACTGTGCTTCCTACACACACGGCCATATCTAATTCAAGTCTGCTTAGGAACCTTACAAGAACAGTATATCCTCTTCAGTTCAATACACTGTACTTGCTGCGAACAGACGCCAGTGCTATTTGTCCTGTGTATGGCAATGGCAGCGCAATAGTGACTCTTCTTACCAGAAAACAACTCTTGCTCGTAGGACCAGAAACTGCATGGGATTCAACTCCATTTAGGACTGCGAAACAAACGCTAGCTCGCCTTACAAGAAACACACT
Organism: Peromyscus eremicus; assembly: GCF_949786415.1. NCBI lineage: Eukaryota > Metazoa > Chordata > Mammalia > Rodentia > Cricetidae > Peromyscus > Peromyscus eremicus. The sequence continues at coordinate 38,881 of NW_026735765.1, read as the reverse complement.
CTGCTTTAGAGAAAAGAGCAATCTTCTACTCTAATGTGTTTCCTATGGGGTCCAAACAGTGAGCTTGCTCAGAACAAAAGAACTGTGCTTCCTAAACACACGGACCATATCTAGTTCAATTCTGCTTAGGAAACTGACAAGAACAGTAGCACCTATTCAGTCCAATACACTGTACTTGCTGAGAACAGACGCGAGTGCTATTTGCCCTGTGTATGGCAATGGGAGCGCAATAGTGACTTTCCATACCAGAAAACAACTCTGGTTCGTAGGACCAGAAACTGCATGTGATTCAACTCCATTTAGGACTAGGAAACAAACGCTAGCTCGCTTTACAAGAAACACACTCTGCTTTAGAGAAAAGAGCTCTCTTCTACTCTACTGTGTTTCCTGTAGGGCCAGAACAGTGAGCGTGCTCAGAACATAAGAACTGTGCTTCCTACACACACGGGCCATATCTCGTTCAACTCTGCTTAAGAAACTGACAAGAACGGTAGCTCCTCTTCAGTCCGATACATTGTACTTGCTGGGAACAGACGCATGTGCTATTTGCACTGTGTATGGCAATGAAAGTGCAATAGTGACTTTCTTACCAGAAAAAAACTCTTGCTTGTAGGACCTGAAACTGCATGTGATTCCACTCCATTTAGGACTGGAAAACAAACGCTTGCTCGCCTTACAAGAAACACACTCTGCTTTAGGGAAAAGAGCATTCTTCTACTCTACTGTTTTTCCTATGGGGTCCAAACAGTGAGCTTGCTCAGAACAAAAGAACTGTGCTTCCTACACACACGGACCATATCTAGTTCAACTCTGTTTGGAAACTGACAAGAACAGTAGCTCTTATTCAGTGCAATACACTGTACTTGCTGGGAAAAGAAGTGAGGGCTATTTGCCTTGTGTAGGGCAATGGGAGCACAATAGTGACTTTCCTTACCAGAAAACAACTCTTGTTTGTAGGACCATAAACTGCATGTGATTCAACTCCATTTAGGACTAGGAAACAAACGCTAGCTCGCCTTACAAAAACACACTCTGCTTTTGAGAAAATAGCACTATTCTACTCTACTGTGTTTCCTATAGGGCCAGAACAGTGAGCTTGCTCAGAACATAAGAACTGTGCTTCCTACACACATGGCCCATATCTAGTTCAACTCTGCTTAGGAAACTGACAAGAACAGTAGCTCCTCTTCAGTCCGATACACTGTACTTGCTGGGAACAGACGCGAAAGCTATTTGCACTGTGTATGGCAATGGGAGCGCAATAGTGACTTTCCTTACCAGAAAACCACTCTTGTTCATAGGACAAGAAACTGCATGGGATTCAACTCCATTTAGGACTGGGAAACAAACGCCAGCTAGCCTTACAAGAAACACACTCTGCTTTTGAGAAAAGAGCACTCTTCTACTCTACTGTGTTTCCAATAGGGCCAGAAGAGTGAGCTTGCTCAGAACAAAAGCACTGTGCTTCCTACACACACGGTCATATCTAGTTCAATTCTGCTTAGGAACCTGACAAGAACAGTAGATCCTCTTCAGTCTGATACACTGTACTTGCTGGGAACAGACGCCAGTGCTATTTGTCCAGTGTATGGCAATGGCAGCGCAATAGTGACTCTTCTTACCATAAAACAACTCTTGCTCGTAGGACCAGAAACTGCATGTGATTCAACTCCATTTAGGACTGGGAAACAAATGCTAGCTCGCCTTAAATGAAACACACTCTGCTTTTGAGAAAAGAGCATCTACTACTCTACTGTTTTTACTATGGGGTCCAAACAGTGAGCTTGCTCAGAACAAAAGTACTGTGCTTACTACACAAACGGGCCATATCTAGTTCAACTGTGCTTAGGAAACTGACAAGAACAGTAGCTCCTCTTCAGTCCGATACGCTGTACATGCTGGGTACAGACGCCAGTGCTATTTGCACTGTGTATGTCATTTAGTGCGCAATAGTGACTTTCCTTACCAGAAAACAACTCTTGCTTGTAGGACCAGAAACTGCATGTGATTCAACTCCATTTAGGACTAGGAAACAAACGCTAGCTCGCCTTACAAGAAACACACTCTGCTTTAGAGAAAAGAGCACACTTCTACTCTACTGTGTTTCATGTAGGGCCAGAAGAGTGAGCGTGCTCAGAACATAAGAACTGTGCTTCCTACACACACGGGCCTTATCCAGTTCAATTCTGCTTAGGAACCTGACAAGAACAGTAAATCCTCTTCAGTCCAATACACTGTACTTGCTGGGAACAGACGCCAGTGCTATTTGTCCTGTGTACGGGAATGGCAGTACAGTAGTGACTATTCTTACCATAAAACAACTCTTCCTCATAGGACCAGAAACTCCATGTGATTCCATTCCATTTAGGACTGGGAAACAAACGCTAGCTCGCCTTACAAGAAACACACTCTGCTTTAGAGAAAAGAGCACTCTTCTTCTCTACTGTGTTTCCTATGGGGTCCAAACAGTGAGCTTGCTCAGAACAAAAGAACTGTGCTTCCTACACACACGGATCTTATCTAGTTCAACTCTGCTTAGGAAACTGACAAGAACAGTATCACCTATTCAGTGCAATACACTGTACTATCTGGGAACAGACGCGAGTGCTATTTGCACTGTGTATGGCAATGGGAGCGCAATAGTGACTATCCTTACCAGAAAACAACTCTTGCTCAAAGGACCAGAAACTGCATGTGATTCATCTCCATTTAGGACTGGGAAACAAACGCTAGCTCGCCTTACATGAAACACACTCTGCTTTTGAGAAAAGAGCACTCTTCTACTCTACTGTGTTTCCTATGGCGTCCGAACAGTGAGCTTGCTCAGAACAAAAGAATTGTGCTTCCTACACACACGGCCATATCCAGTTCAATTCTGCTTAGGAACCTGACAAGAACAGTAGATCCTCTTCAGTCCAATACACTGTACTTGCTGGGAACAGACGCCAGTGCTATTTGTCCTGTGTACGGCAATGGCAGTGCAGTAGTGACTATTCTTACCATAAAACAACATTTCCTCGTAGGACCAGAAACTGCATGTGATTCCATTCCATTTAGGACTGGGAATCAAACGCTAGCTCGCCTTACCAGAAACACACTCTGCTTTAGAGAAAATTGCACTCTTCTACTCTACTGTGTTTCCTATGGGGTCCAAACACTGAGCTTGCTCAGAACAAAAGAACTGTGCTTCCTACACACGGGCAATATCTAGTTCAACTCTGCTTTGGAAACTGACAAGAACAGTAGACCTCTTCAGTCCAATACACTGTACTTGCTGGGAAAAGACGCCAGTGCTATTTGTCCTGTGAATGGCAATGGCAGCGCAATAGTGACCTTTCTTACCAAAAAACAACTCTTGCTCGTAGGACAAAAAACTGCATGTGACTCAACTCCATTTAGGACTGGTAAACAAATGCTAGGTCGCCTTCCAAGAAACACACTCTGCTTTTGAGAAAAAAGCACTCTTCTACTCTACTGTGTTTCTACGTGTTCCGAACAGTGAGTAGCTCAGAAAAAAAAACTGTGCTTCCTACACACACGGCTATATCTAGTTCAACTCTGCTTAGGAACCTGACAAGAACAGTAGATCCTCTTCAGTCCAATACACTGTACTTGCTGGGAAAACACGCCAGTGCTATTTGTCCTGTGTATGGCAATGGCAGCGCAATAGTGACTCTTCTTACCAGAAAACAACTCTTGCTCGTAGGAACAGAAACTGCATGTGATTCAACTCCTTTTAGGACTGGGAAACAAACTCTAGCTCGCTTTACAAGAAACACACTCTGATTTTGAGAAAAGAGCACTCTTCTACTCTACTGTGTTTCCTATAGGGCCAGAACAGTGAGCTTGCTCAGAAAAAAAGAACTGTGCTTCCTACACACACGGGCCATAACTAGTTCAAGTCTGCTTAGGAAACTGAGAAGAACAGTAGCTCCTCTTCAGTCCAATACACTGCACTTGCTGGGAACAGACGGGAGGGCTATTTGCACTGTGTATCGCAATGGGAGCGCAATAATGACTTTCCTTACCAGAAAACAACTCTTGCTCGTAGGACCTGAAACTGCATGTGATTCAACTCCATTTAGGACTGGGAAACAAATGCTTGCTCGCCTTACAAGAAACACACTCTGCTTTTGAGAAAAATGCACTCTTCTACTCTACTGTGTTTCCTATGGGGTCCGAACAGTGAGCTTGCTCAGAACAAAAAAACTGTGCTTCCTACACACACGGCCATATCCAGTTCAAGTCTGCTTAGGGACCTTACAAGAACAGTAGATCCTCTTCAGTCCAATACACTGTACTTGCGGTGAAAAGTCGCGAGTGTTATTTGCCCTGTGTATGGCAATGGGAGCGCAATAGTGACTTTCCTTACAAGAAAACAACTTTTGCTCGTAGGACCAGAAACTGCATGTGATTCAACTCCATTTAGGACTAGGAAACAAATGCGAGCTCGCCTTACAAGAAACACACTCTGCTTTAGAGAAAAGAGCACTCTTCTACTCTACTGTGTTTCCTATAGGGCCAGAGCAGTGAGCTTGCTCAGAACATAAGAACTGTGCTTCCTACACACACGGGCCATATCTAGTTCAACTCTGCTTAGGAAACTGACAAGAACAGTAGCTCCTCTTCAGTCCGATACACTGTACTTGCTGGGAACAGACAGGAGTGCTATTTGCCCTCTGTATGGCAATGGGAGCGCAATAGTGACTTTCCTTAACAGAAAACAAATCTTGCTCGTAGGACCAGAAACTGCATGTGATTCAACTCCATTTAGGACTGGGAAACAAACGCTAGCTCGCCTTACAAGAAACACACTCTGCTTTGAGAAAAGAGCACTCTTCTACTCTACTGTGTTTCCTATGGGGTCCGAACAGTGAGCTTGCTCAGAACAAAAGAACTGTGCTTCCTACACACACGGCCATATCTAATTCAAGTCTGCTTAGGAACCTGACAAGAACAGTAGATCCTCTTCAGTCCAATACACTGTACTTGCTGGGAAAACACGCCAGTGCTATTTGTCCTGTGTATGGCAATGGCAGCGCAATAGTGACTCTTCTTACCAGAAAACAACTCTTGCTCGTAGTACCAGAAACTGCATGGGATTCAACTCCATTTAGGACTGCGAAACAAATGCTAGCTCGCCTTACAAGAAACACACTCTGCTTTAGAGAAAAGAGCAATCTTCTACTCTAATGTGTTTCCTATGGGGTCCAAACAGTGAGCTTGCTCAGAACAAAAGAACTGTGCTTCCTAAACACACGGACCATATCTAGTTCAATTCTGCTTAGGAAACTGACAAGAACAGTAGGACCTATTCAGTCCAATACACTGTACTTGCTGAGAACAGACGCGAGTCCTATTTGCACTGTGTATTGCAATGGGAGCACAATAGTGACTTTCCATACCAGAAAGCAACTCTGGTTCGTAGGACCAGAAACTGCATGTGATTCAACTCCATTTAGGACTAGGAAACAAACGCTAGCTCGCCTTACAAGAAACACACTCTTCTTTAGAGAAAAGAGCACTCTTCTACTCTACGGTGTTTCCTGTAGGGCCAGAACAGTGAGCGTGCTCAGAACAGAAGAACTGTGCTTCCTACACACACGGGCCATATCTAGTTCAACTCTGCTTAAGAAACTGACAAGAACAGTAGCTCCTCTTCAGTCCGATATATTGTACTTGCTGGGAACAGACGCATGTGCTATTTACACTGTGTATGGCAATGAAAGCGCAATAGTGACTTTCTTACCAGAAAAAAAACTCTTGCTTGTAGGACCTGAAACTGCATGTGATTCCACTCCATTTAGGACTGGAAAACAAACGCTTGCTCGCCTTACAAGAAACACACTCTGCTTTAGGGAAAAGAGCATTCTTCTACTCTACTGTTTTTCCTATGGGGTCCAAACAGTGAGCTTGCTCAGAACAAAAGAACTGTGCTTCCTACACACACGGACCATATCTAGTTCAACTCTGCTTAGGAAACTGACAAGAACAGTAGCTCTTATTCAGTCCAATACACTGTACTTGCTGGGAAAAGAAGTGAGGGCTATTTGCCTTGTGTAGGGCAATGGGAGCACAATAGTGACTTTCCTTACCTGAAAACAACTCTTGTTTGTAGGACCATAAACTGCATGTGATTCAACTCCATTTACGACTAGGAAACAAACGCTAGCTCGCCTTACAAAAACACACTCTGCTTTTGAGAAAATAGCACTCTTCTACTCTACTGTGTTTCCTATAGGGCCAGAACAGTGAGCTTACTCAGAACATAAGACCTGTGCTTCCTACACACATGGCCCATATCTAGTTCAACTCTGTTTAGGAAACTGACAAGAACAGTAGCTCCTCTTCAGTCCGATACACGGTACTTGCTGGGAACAGACGCGAGTGCTATTTGCACTGTGTATGGCAATGGGAGCGCAATAGTGACTTTCCTTACCAGAAAACAACTCTTGTTCATAGGACCAGAAACTGCATAAGATTCAACTCCATTTAGGACTGGGAAACAAACGCTAGCTAGCCTTACAAGAAACACACTCTGCTTTTGAGAAAAGAGCACTCTTCTACTCTACTGAGTTTCCAATAGGGCCAGAAGAGTGAGCTTGCTCAGAACAAAAGCACTGTGCTTCCTACACACACGGGCCATATCTAGTTCAACTCTGCTTAGGAAACTGACAAGAACAGTAGCTCCTCTTCAGTCCAATACACTGTACTTGCTGGGGAAAGACGCCAGTGCTATTTGTCCTGTGAATGGCAATGGCAGCGCAATAGTGACCTTTCTTACCAAAAAACAACTCTTGCTTGTAGGACAAAAAACTGCATGTGACTCAACTCCATTTAGGACTGGGAAACAAATGCTAGCTCGCCTTCCAAGAAACACACTCTGCTTTTGAGAAAAAAGCACTCTTCTACTCTACTGTGTTTCCTAGGTGTTCCGAACAGTGAGTTGCTCAGAAAAAAAAAACTGTGCTTCCTACACACACGGCTATATCTAGTTCAACTCTGCTTAGGAACCTGACAAGAACAGTAGATCCTCTTGAGTCCAATACACTGTACTTGCTGGGAAAACACGCCAGTGCTATTTGTCCTGTGTATGGCAATGGCAGCGCAATAGTGACTCTTCTTACCAGAAAACAACTCTTGCTCGTAGGAACAGAAACTGCATGTGATTCAACTCCTTTTAGGACTGGGAAACAAACTCTAGCTCGCTTTACAAGAAACACACTCTGCTTTTGAGAAAAGAGCACTCTTCTACTCTACTGTGTTTCCTATAGGGCCAGAACAGTGAGCTTGCTCAGAAAAAAAGAACTGTGCTTTCTACACACACGGGCCATAACTAGTTCAAGTCTGCTTAGGAAACTGAGAAGAACAGTAGCTCCTCTTCAGTCCAATACACTGTACTTGCTGGGAACAGACGGGAGCGCTATTTGCACTGTGTATGGCAATGGGAGCACAATAATGACTTTCCTTACCAGAAAACAACTCTTGCTCGTAGGACCTGAAACTGCATGTGATTCAACTCCATTTAGGACTGGGAAACAAATGCTTGTTCGCCTTACAAGAAACACACTCTGCTTTTGAGAAAAGAGCACTCTTCTACTCTACTGTGTTTCCTATGGGGCCCGAACAGTGAGCTTGCTCAGAACAAAAAAACTGTGCTTCCTACACACACGGCCATATCCAGTTCAAGTCTGCTTAGGGACTTTACCAGAACAGTAGATCCTCTTCAGTCCAATACACTGTAATTGCGGTGAAAAGACGCGAGTGCTATTTGCCCTGTGTATGGCAACGGGAGCGCAGTAGTGACTTTCCTTACGAGAAAACAACTCTTGCTCGTAGGACCAGAAACTGCATGTGATTCAACTCCATTTAGGACTAGGAAACAAATGCGAGCTCGCCTTACAAGAAACACACTCTGCTTTTGAGAAAAGAGCACTCTTCTACTCTACTGTGTTTCCTATAGGGCCAGAGCAGTGAGCTTGCTCAGAACATAAGAACTGTGCTTCCTACACACACGAGCCATATGTAGTTCAACTCTGCTTAGGAAACTGACAAGAACAGTAGCTCCTCTTCAGTCCGATACACTGTACTTGCTGGGAACAGACAGGAGTGCTATTTGCACTCTGTATGGCAATGGGAGCGCAATAGTGACTTTCCTTAACAGAAAACAAATCTTGCTCGTAGGACCAGAAACTGCATGTGATTCAACTCCATTTAGGACTGGGAAACAAACGCTAGCTCACCTTACAAGAAACACACTCTGCTTTTGAGAAAAGAGCACTCTTCTACTCTACTGTGTTTCCTATGAGGTCCGAACAGTGAGCTTGCTCAGAACAAAAGAACTGTGCTTCCTACACACACGGCCATATCTAATTCAAGTCTGCTTAGGAACCTGACAAGAACAGTATATCCTCTTCAGTCCAATACACTGTACTTGCTGCGAACAGACGCCAGTGCTATTTGTCCTGTGTATGGCAATGGCAGCGCAAGAGTGACTCTTCTTACCAGAAAACAACTCTTGCTCGTAGTACCAGAAACTGCATGGGATTCAACTCCATTTAGGACTGCGAAACAAATGCTAGCTCGCCTTACAAGAAACACACTCTGCTTTAGAGAAAAGAGCAATCTTCTACTCTAATGTGTTTCCTATGGGGTCCAAACAGTGAGCTTGCTCAGAACAAAAGAACTGTGCTTCCTAAACACACGGACCATATCTAGTTCAATTCTGCTTAGGATACTGACAAGAACAGTAGCACCTATTCAGTCCAATACACTGTACTTGCTGAGAACAGACGCGAGTGCTATTTGCACTGTGTATTGCAATAGGAGCACAATAGTGACTTTCCATACCAGAAAACAACTCTGGTTCGTAGGACCAGAAACTGCATGTGATTCAACTCCATTTAGGACTAGGAAACAAACGCTAGCTCGCCTTACAAGAAACACACTCTGCTTTAGAGAAAAGAGCACTCTTCTACTCTACTGTGTTTCCTGTAGGGCCAGAACAGTGAGCGTGCTCAGAACATAAGAACTGTGCTTCCTACACACACGGGCCATATCTAGTTCAACTCTGCTTAAGAAACTGACAAGAACAGTAGCTCCTCTTCAGTCCGATACATTGTACTTGCTGGGAACAGACGCATGTGCTATTTGCACTGTGTATGGCAATGAAAGCACAATAGTGACTTTCTTACCAGAAAAAAACTCTTGCTTGTAGGACCTGAAACTGCATGTGATTCCACTCCATTTAGGACTGGAAAACAAACGCTTGCTCGCCTTACAAGAAACACACTCTACTTTAGGGAAAAGAGCATTCTTCTACTCTACTGTTTTTCCTATGCAGTCCAAACAGTGAGCTTGCTCAGAACAAAAGAACTGTGCTTCCTACACACACGGACCATATCTAGTTCAACTCTGCTTAGGAAACTGACAAGAACAGTAGTTCTTATTCAGTCCAATACACTGTACTTGCTGGGAAAAGAAGTGAGGGCTATTTGCCTTGTGTAGGGCAATGGGAGCACAATAGTGACTTTCCTTACCTGAAAACAACTCTTGTTTGTAGGACCATAAACTGCATGTGATTCAACTCCATTTAGGACTAGGAAACAAACGCTAGCTCGCCTTACAAAAACACACTCTGCTTTTGAGAAAATAGCACTCTTCTACTCTACTGTGTTTCCTAAAGGGCCAGAACAGTGAGCTTGCTCAGAACATAAGAACTGTGCTTCCTACACACATGGCCCATATCTAGTTCAACTCTGCTTAGGAAACTGACAAGAACAGTAGCTCCTCTTCAGTCCGATACACGGTACTTGCTGGGAACAGATGCGAGTGCTATTTGCACTGTGTATGGCAGTGGGAGCGCAATAGTGACTTTCCTTACCAGAAAACAACTCTTGTTCATAGGACCAGAAACTGCATGGGATTCAACTCCATTTAGGACTGGGAAAGAAACGCTAGCTAGCCTTACAAGAAACACACTCTGCTTTTGAGAAAAGAGCACTCTTCTACTCTACTGTGTTTCCAATAGGGCCAGAAGAATGAGCTTGCTCAGAACAAAAGCACTGTGCTTCCTACACACACGGTCATATCTAGTTCAATTCTGCTTAGGAACCTGACAAGAACAGTAGATCCTCTTCAGTCCAATACACTGTACTTCCTGGGAACAGACGCCAGTGCTATTTGTCCTGTGTATGGCAATGGCAGCGCAATATTGACTCTTCTTACCATAAAACAACTCTTGCTCGTTGGACTAGAAACTGCATGTGACTCAACTCCATTTAGGACTGGGAAACAAATGCTAGCTCGCCTTACAAGAAACACACTCTGCTTTAGAGAAAAGAGCACTCTTCTACTCTACTGTGTTTCCTATAGGGCCAGAACAGTGAGCTTGCTCAGAACAAAAGAATTGTGCTTCCTACACACGGTCCATATCTAGTTCAACTCTGCTTAGGAAACTGACAAGAACAGTAGCTCCTCTTCAGTCCGATACGCTGTACATGCTGGGTACAGACGCCAGTGCTATTTGCACTGTGTATGGCATATAGTGCGCAATAGTGACTTTCCTTACCAGAAAACAACTCTTGCTCGTAGGACCAGAAACTGCATGTGATTCAACTCCATTTAGGACTGGGAAACAAATGCTAGCTCGCCTTACATGAAACACACTCTGCTTTTGAGAAAAGAGCACTCTTCTACTCTACTGTGTTTCCTATGGGGTCCAAAGAGTGAGCTTGCTCAGAACAAAAGAACTGTGCTTCCTACACACACGGATCATATCTAGTTCAACTCTGCTTAGGAAACTGACAAGAACAGTAGCACCTATTCAGTACAATACACTGTACTTTCTGGGAACAGACGCGAGTGCTATTTGCCCTGTGTATGGCAATGGGAGCGCAATACTGACTTTCCTTACCAGAAAACAACTCTTGCTCATAGGACCAGAAACTGCATGTGATTCATCTCCATTTAGGACTGGGAAACAAACGCTAGCCCGCCTTAAAAGAAACACACTCTGCTTTTGAGAAAAGAGCACTCTTCTACTCTACTGTGTTTCCTATGGGGTCCGAACAGTGAGCTTGCTCAGAACAAAAGAACTGTGCTTCCTACAAACATGGCCCTATCTAATTCAAGTCTGCTTAGTAACCTGACAAGAACAGTATATCCTCTTCAGTCCAATACACTGTACTTGCTGCGAACAGACGCCAGTGCTATTTGTCCTGTGTATGGCAATGGCAGCGCAATAGTGACTCTTCTTACCAGAAAACAACTCTTGCTCGTAGTACCAGAAACTGCATGGGATTCAACTCCATTTAGGACTGCGAAACAAACGCTAGCTCGCCTTACAAGAAACACACTCTGCTTTAGAGAAAAGAGCACTCTTCTACTCTACTGTGTTTCCTATGTGGTCCAAACAGTGAGCTTGCTCAGAACAAAAGAATTGTGCTTCCTACACACACGGCCATATCCAGTTCAATTCTGCTTAGGAACCTGACAAGAACAGTAGATCCTCTTCAGTCCAATACACTGTACTTGCTGGGAACAGACGCCAGTGCTATTTGTCCTGTGTACGGCAAAGGCAGTGCAGTAGTGACTATTCTTACCATAAAACAACACTTCCTCGTAGGACCAGAAACTGCATGTGATTCCATTCCATTTAGGACTGGGAATCAAACGCTAGCTCGCCTTACAAGAAACACACTCTGCTTTAGAGAAAATTGCACTCTTCTACTCTACTGTGTTTCCTAAGGGGTCCAAACAGTGAGCTTGCTCAGAACAAAAGAACTGTGCTTCTTACACACACGGACCATGTGTAGTTCAACTCTGCTTAGGAAACTGACAAGAACAGTAGCTCCTATTCAGTCCAATACACTATACTTGCGGTGAAAAGACGCGAGTGCTATTTGCCCTGTGTATGGTAATGGGAGCGCAATAGTGACTTTCCTTACCAGAAAACAACTCTTGCTCGTAGGACCAGAAACTGCATGTGATTCAACTCCATTTATGACTAGGAAACAAACGCGAGCTCCCCTTACAAGTAACACACTCTGCTTTTGAGAAAAGAGCACTCTTCTACTCTACTGTGTTTCCTATAGGGCCAGAACAGTGAGCTTGCTCAGAATATAAGAACTGTGCTTTCTACACACGGGCCATATCTAGTTCAACTCTGCTTAGGAAACTGACAAGAACAGTAGCTCCTCTTCAGTCCGATGCACTGTACTTGCTGGAAACAGACATGAGTGCTATTTGCACAGTGTATGGCAATGGGAGCGCAATAGTGACTTTCCTTACCAGAAAAAAACTCTTGCTCTTAGGACCAGAAACTGGATGTGATTCAACTCCATTTAGGACTGGGAAACAAACGCTAGCTCGCCTTACAAGAAACACACTCTGCTTTAGAGAAAAGAGCACTCTTCTACTCTACTGTGTTTCCTGTAGGGCCAGAAGAGTGAGCGTGCTCAGAACATAAGAACTGTGCTTCCTACACACACGGGCCTTATCCAGTTCAATTCTGCTTAGGAACCTGACAAGAACAGTAAATCCTCTTCAGTCCAATACACTGTACTTGCTGGGAACAGACGCCAGTGCTATTTGTCCTGTGTACGGGAATGGCAGTACAGTAGTGACTATTCTAACCATAAAACAACTCTTCCTCATAGGACCAGAAACTGCATGTGATTCCATTCCATTTAGGACTGGGAAACAAACGCTAGCTCGCCTTACAAGAAACACACTCTGCTTTAGAGAAAAGAGCACTCTTCTTCTCTACTGTGTTTCCTATGGGGCCCAAACAGTGAGCTTGCTCAGAACAAAAGAACTGTGCTTCCTACACACACGGATCTTATCTAGTTCAACTCTGCTTAGGAAACTGACAAGAACAGTATCACCTATTCAGTACAATACACTGTACTTTCTGGGAACAGACGCGAGTGCTATTTGCACTGTGTATGGCAATGGGAGCGCAATAGTGACTATCCTTACCAGAAAACAACTATTGCTCATAGGACCAGAAACTGCATGTGATTCAACTCCATTTAGGACTAGGAAACAAACGCTAGCTCGCCTTACAAGAAACACACTCTGCTTTTGAGAAAAGAGCACTCTTCTACTCTACTGTGTTTCCTATTGGGTCCGAACAGTGAGCTTGCTCAGAACAAAAGAATTGTGCTTCCTACACACACGGCCATATCCAGTTCAATTCTGCTTACGAACCTGACAAGAACAGTAGATCCTCTTCAGTCCAATACACTGTACTTGCTGGGAACAGACGCCAGTGCTATTTGTCCTGTGTACGGCAATGGCAGTGCAGTAGTGACTATTCTTACCATAAAACAACACTTCCTCGTAGGACCAGAAGAAACTGCATGTGATTCCATTCCATTTAGGACAGGGAATCAAACGCTAGCTCACCTTACAAGAAACACACTCTGCTTTAGAGAAAATTGCACTCTTCTACTGTACTGTGTTTCCTATGCGGTCCAAACAGTGAGCTTGCTCAGAACAAAAGAACTGTGCTTCCTACACACACGGGCCATATCTAGTTCAACTCTGCTTAGGAAACTGACAAGAACAGTAGCTCCTCTTCAGTCCAATACACTGTACTTGCTGGGAAAAGATCCAGTGCTATTTGTCCTGTGAATGGCAATGGCAGCGCAATAGTGACCTTTCTTACCAAAAAACAACTCTTGCTCGTAGGACAAAAAACTGCATGTGACTCAACTCCATTTAGGACTGGGAAACAAATGCTAGCTCGCCTTCCAAGAAACACACTCTGCTTTTGAGAAAAAGCACTCTTCTACTCTACTGTGTTTCCTACGTGTTCCGAACAGTGAGTTGCTCAGAAAAAAAAACTGTGCTTCCTACACACACGGCTATATCTAGTTCAACTCTGCTTAGGAACCTGACAAGAACAGTAGATCCTCTTCAGTCCAATACACTGTACTTGCTGGGAAAACACGCCAGTGCTATTTGTCCTGTGTATGGCAATGGCAGCGCAATAGTGACTCTTCTTACCAGAAAACAACTCTTGCTCGTAGGAACAGAAACTGCATGTGATTCAACTCCTTTTAGGACTGGGAAACAAACTCTAGCTCGCTTTACAAGAAACACACTCTGCTTTTGAGAAAAGAGCACTCTTCTACTCTACTGTGTTTCCTATAGGGCCAGAACAGTGAGCTTGCTCAGAAAAAAAGAACTGTGCTTCCTACACACACGGGCCATAACTAGTTCAAGTCTGCTTAGGAAACTGAGAAGAACAGTAGCTCCTCTTCAGTCCAATACACTGTACTTGCTGGGAACAGACGGGAGGGCTATTTGCACTGTGTATGGCAATGGGAGCACAATAATGACTTTCCTTACCAGAAAACAACTCTTGCTCGTAGGACCTGAAACTGCATGTGATTCAACTCCATTTAGGACTGGGAAACAAATGCTTGCTCGCCTTACAAGAAACACACTCTGCTTTTGAGAAAAGAGCACTCTTCTACTCTACTGTGTTTCCTATGGGGTCCGAACAGTGAGCTTGCTCAGAACAAAAAAACTGTGCTTCCTACACACACGGCCATATCCAGTTCAAGTCTGCTTAGGGACCTTACAAGAACAGTAGATCCACTTCAGTCCAATACACTGTACTTGCTGGGAACAGACGCCAGTGCTATTTGTCCTGTGTACGGCAATGGCAGTGCAGTAGTGACTATTCTTACCATAAAACAACACTTCCTCGTAGGACCAGAAACTGCATGTGATTCCATTCCATTTAGGACAGGGAATCAAACGCTAGCTCACCTTACAAGAAACACACTCTGCTTTAGAGAAAATTGCACTCTTCTACTGTACTGTGTTTCCTATGCGGTCCAAACAGTGAGCTTGCTCAGAACAAAAGAACTGTGCTTCCTACACACACGGGCCATATCTAGTTCAACTCTGCTTAGGAAACTGACAAGAACAGTAGCTCCTCTTCAGTCCAATACACTGTACTTGCTGGAAAAGATCCAGTGCTATTTGTCCTGTGAATGGCAATGGCAGCGCAATAGTGACCTTTCTTACCAAAAAACAACTCTTGCTCGTAGGACAAAAAACTGCATGTGACTCAACTCCATTTAGGACTGGGAAACAAATGCTAGCTCGCCTTCCAAGAAACACACTCTGCTTTTGAGAAAAAAGCACTCTTCTACTCTACTGTGTTTCCTACGTGTTCCGAACAGTGAGTTGCTCAGAAAAAAAACTGTGCTTCCTACACACACGGCTATATCTAGTTCAACTCTGCTTAGGAACCTGACAAGAACAGTAGATCCTCTTCAGTCCAATACACTGTACTTGCTGGGAAAACACGCCAGTGCTATTTGTCCTGTGTATGGCAATGGCAGCGCAATAGTGACTCTTCTTACCAGAAAACAACTCTTGCTCGTAGGAACAGAAACTGCATGTGATTCAACTCCTTTTAGGACTGGGAAACAAACTCTAGCTCGCTTTACAAGAAACACACTCTGCTTTTGAGAAAAGAGCACTCTTCTACTCTACTGTGTTTCCTATAGGGCCAGAACAGTGATCTTGCTCAGAAAAAAAGAACTGTGCTTCCTACACACACGGGCCATAACTAGTTCAAGTCTGCTTAGGAAACTGAGAAGAACAGTAGCTCCTCTTCAGTCCAATACACAGTACTTGCTGGGAAGAGACGGGAGGGCTATTTGCACTGTGTATGGCAATGGGAGCGCAATAATGACTTTCCTTACCAGAAAACAACTCTTGCTTGTAGGACCTGAAACTGCATGTGATTCAACTCCATTTAGGACTGGGAAACAAATGCTTGCTCGCCTTACAAGAAACACACTCTGCTTTTGAGAAAAGAGCACTCTTCTACTCTACTGTGTTTCCTATGGGGTCCGAACAGTGAGCTTGCTCAGAACAAAAAAACTGTGCTTCCTACACACACGGCCATATCCAGTTCAAGTCTGCTTAGGGACCTTACAAGAACAGTAGATCCACTTCAGTCCAATACACTGTACTTGCTGGGAACAGACACCAGGGCTATTTTTCCTGTGTATGGCAATGGCAGCGCAATAGTGACTCTTCTTACCATAAAACAACTCTTGCTCGTAGGACTAGAAACTGCATGTGACTCAACTCCATTTGGGACTGGGAAACAAACGCTAGCTCGCCTTACAAGAAACACACTCTGCTTTAGAGAAAAGAGCACTCTTCTACTCTACTGTGTTTCCTATAGGGCCAGAACAGTGAGCTTGCTCAGAACAAAAGAATTGTGCTTCCTACACACGGTCCATATCTAGTTCAACTCTGCTTAGGAAACTGACAAGAACAGTAGCTCCTCTTCAGTCCGATACGCTGTACACGCTGGGTACAGACGCCAGTGCTATTTGCACTGTGTATGGCATTTAGTGCGCAATAGTGACTTTCGTACCAGAAAACAACTCTTGCTCGTAGGACCAGAAACTGCATGTGATTCAACTCCATTTAGGACTGGGAAACAAATGCTAGCTCGCCTTACATGAAACACACTCTGCTTTTGAGAAAAGAGCACTCTTCTCCTCTACTGTGTTTCCTATGGGGTCCAAAGAGTGAGCTTGCTCAGAACAAAAGAACTGTGCTTCCTACACACACGGACCATATCTAGTTCAATTCTGCTTAGGAAACTGACAAGAACAGTAGCACCTATTCTGTCCAATACATTGTACTTGCTGAGAACAGATGCGAGTGCTATTTGCCCTGTGTATGGCAATGGGAGCGCAATAGTGACTTTCCTTACGAGAAAACAACTCTTGCTCGTAGGACCAGAAACTGCATGTGATTCAACTCCATTTAGGACTAGGAAACAATGCGAGCTCGCCTTACAAGAAACACACTCTGCTTTTGAGAAAAGAGCACTCTTTTACTCTACTGTGTTTCCTATAGGGCCAGAGCAGTGAGCTTGCTCAGAACATAAGAACTGTGCTTCCTACACACACGAGCCATATCTACTTCAACTCTGCTTAGGAAACTGACAAGAACAGTAGCTCCTCTTCAGTCCGATACACTGTACTTGCTGGGAACAGACAGGAGTGCTATTTGCACTCTGTATGGCAATGGGAGCGCAATAGTGACTTTCCTTAACAGAAAACAAATCTTGCTCGTAGGACCAGAAACTGCATGTGATTCAACTCCATTTAGGACAGGGAAACAAACGCTAGCTCACCTTACAAGAAACACACTCTGCTTTTGAGAAAAGAGCACTCTTCTACTCTACTGTGTTTCCTATGGGGTCCGAACAGTGAGCTTGCTCAGAACAAAAGAACTGTGCTTCCTACACACACGGCCATATCTAATTCAAGTCTGCTTAGGAACCTGACAAGAACAGTATATCCTCTTCAGTCCAATACACTGTACTTGCTGCGAACAGACGCCAGTGCTATTTGTCCTGTGTATGGCAATGGCAGCGCAATAGTGACTCTTCTTACCAGAAAACAACTCTTGCTCGTAGTACCAGAAACTGCATGGGATTCAACTCCATTTAGGACTGCGAAACAAATGCTAGCTCGCCTTACAAGAAACACACTCTGCTTTAGAGAAAAGAGCAATCTTCTACTCTAATGTGTTTCCTATGGGGTCCAAACAGTGAGCTTGCTCAGAACAAAAGAACTGTGCTTCCTAAACACACGGACCAAATCTAGTTCAATTCTGCTTAGGAAACTGACAAGAACAGTAGCACCTATTCAGTCCAATACACTGTACTTGCTGAGAACAGACGCGAGTCCTATTTGCACTGTGTATTGCAATAGGAGCGCAATAGTGACTTTCCATACCAGAAAACAACTCTGGTTCGTAGGACCAGAAACTGCATGTGATTCAACTCCATTTAGGACTAGGAAACAAACGCTAGCTTGCCTTACAAGAAACACACTCTGCTTTAGAGAAAAGAGCACTCTTCTACTCTACTGTGTTTCCTGTAGGGCCAGAACAGTGAGCGTGCTCAGAACATAAGAACTGTGCTTCCTACACACACGGGCCATATCTAGTTCAACTCTGCTTAAGAAACTGACAAGAACAGTAGCTCCTCTTCAGTCCGATACATTGTACTTGCTGGGAACAGACGCATGTGCTATTTGCACTGTGTATGGCAATGAAAGCGCAATAGTGACTTTCTTACCAGAAAAAAACTCTTGCTTGTAGGACCTCAAACTGCATGTGATTCCACTCCATTTAGGACTGGAAAACAAACGCTTGTTCGCCTTACAAGAAACACACTCTGCTTTAGGGAAAAGAGCATTCTTCTACTCTACTGTTTTTCCTATGCAGTCCAAACAGTGAGCTTGCTCAGAACAAAAGAACTGTGCTTCCTACACACACGGACCATATCTAGTTCAACTCTGCTTAGGAAACTGACAAGAACAGTAGCTCTTATTCAGTCCAATACACTGTACTTGCTGGGAAAAGAAGTGAGGGCTATTTGCCTTGTGTAGGGCAATGGGAGCACAATAGTGACTTTCCTTACCTGAAAACAACTCTTGTTTGTAGGACCATAAACTGCATGTGATTCAACTCCATTTAGGACTAGGAAACAAACGCTAGCTCGCCTTACAAAAACACACTCTGCTTTTGAGAAAATAGCACTCTTCTACTCTACTGTGTTTCCTAAAGGGCCAGAACAGTGAGCTTGCTCAGAACATAAGAACTGTGCTTCCTACACACATGGCCCATATCTAGTTCAACTCTGCTTAGGAAACTGACAAGAACAGTAGCTCCTCTTCAGTCCGATACACGGTACTTGCTGGGAACAGACGCGAGTGCTATTTGCACTGTGTATGGCAGTGGGAGCGCAATAGTGACTTTCCTTACCAGAAAACAACTCTTGTTCATAGGACCAGAAACTGCATGGGATTCAACTCCATTTAGGACTGGGAAAGAAACGCTAGCTAGCCTTACAAGAAACACACTCTGCTTTTGAGAAAAGAGCACTCTTCTACTCTACTGTGTTTCCAATAGGGCCAGAAGAATGAGCTTGCTCAGAACAAAAGCACTGTGCTTCCTACACACACGGTCATATCTAGTTCAATTCTGCTTAGGAACCTGACAAGAACAGTAGATCCTCTTCAGTCCAATACACTGTACTTCCTGGGAACAGACGCCAGTGCTATTTGTCCTGTGTATGGCAATGGCAGCGCAATAGTGACTCTTCTTACCATAAAACAACTCTTGCTCGTTGGACTAGAAACTGCATGTGACTCAACTCCATTTAGGACTGGGAAACAAATGCTAGCTCGCCTTACAAGAAACACACTCTGCTTTAGAGAAAAGAGCACTCTTTTACTCTACTGTTTTTCCTATAGGGCCAGAACAGTGAGCTTGCTCAGAACAAAAGAATTGTGCTTCCTACACACGGTCCATATCTAGTTCAACTCTGCTTAGGAAACTGACAAGAACAGTAAATCCTCTTCAGTCCGATACGCTGTACATGCTGGGTACAGACGCCAGTGCTATTTGCACTGTGTATGGCATTTAGTGCGCAATAGTGACTTTCCTTACCAGAAAACAACTCTTGCTCGTAGGACAAGAAACTGCATGTGATTCAACTCCATTTAGGACTGGGAAACAAATGCTAGCTCGCCTTACATGAAACACACTCTGCTTTTGAGAAAAGAGCAATCTTCTACTCTACTGTGTTTCCTATGGGGTCCAAAGAGTGAGCTTGCTCAGAACAAAAGAACTGTGCTTCCTACACACACGGATCATATCTAGTTCAACTCTGCTTAGGAAACTGACAAGAACAGTAGCACCTATTCAGTACAATACACTGTACTTTCTGGGAACAGACGCGAGTGCTATTTGCCCTGTGTATGGCAATGGGAGCGCAATACTGACTTTCCTTACCAGAAAACAACTCTTGCTCATAGGACCAGAAACTGCATGTGATTCATCTCCATTTAGGACTGGGAAACAAATGCTAGCCCGCATTACAAGAAACACACTCTGCTTTTGAGAAAAGAGCACTCTTCTACTCTACTGTGTTTCCTATGGGGTCCGAACAGTGAGCTTGCTCAGAACAAAAGAACTGTGCTTCCTACAAACACGGCCCTATCTAATTCAAGTCTGCTTAGGAACCTGACAAGAACAGTATATCCTCTTCAGTCCAATACACTGTACTTGCTGCGAACAGACGCCAGTGCTATTTGTCCTGAGTATGGCAATGGCAGCGCAATAGTGACTCTTCTTACCAGAAAACAACTCTTGCTCGTAGTACCAGAAACTGCATGGGATTCAACTCCATTTAGGACTGCGAAACAAACGCTAGCTCGCCTTACAAGAAACACACTCTGCTTTAGAGAAAAGAGCACTCTTCTACTCTACTGTGTTTCCTATGGGGTCCAAACAGTGAGCTTGCTCAGAACAAAAGAATTGTGCTTCCTACACACACGGCTATATCCAGTTCAATTCTGCTTAGGAACCTGACAAGAACAGTAGATCCTCTTCAGTCCAATACACTGTACTTGCTGGGAACAGACGCCAGTGCTATTTGTCCTGTGTACGGCAATGGCAGTGCAGTAGTGACTATTCTTACCATAAAACAACACTTCCTCGTAGGACCAGAAACTGCATGTGATTCCATTCCATTTAGGACTGGGAATCAAACGCTAGCTCGCCTTACAAGAAACACACTCTGCTTTAGAGAAAATTGCTCTCTTCTACTCTACTGTGTTTCCTAAGGGGTCCAAACAGTGAGCTTGCTCAGAACAAAAGAACTGTGCTTCTTACACA
The DNA here is from genome assembly GCF_949786415.1 of Peromyscus eremicus. Taxonomy (NCBI): domain Eukaryota; kingdom Metazoa; phylum Chordata; class Mammalia; order Rodentia; family Cricetidae; genus Peromyscus; species Peromyscus eremicus. The sequence goes on along the minus strand of NW_026735765.1, from coordinate 18,136 downwards.
CACGGACCATGTGTAGTTCAACTCTGCTTAGATAACTGACAAGAACAGTAGCTCCTATTCAGTCCAATACACTGTACTTGCGGTGAAAAGACGCGAGTGCTATTTGCCCTGTGTATGGTAATGGGAGCGCAATAGTGACTTTCCTTACCAGAAAACAACTCTTGCTCGTAGGACCAGAAACTGCATGTGATTCAACTCCATTTATGACTAGGAAACAAATGCGAGCTCGCCTTACATGTAACACACTCTGCTTTTGAGAAAAGAGCACTCTTCTACTCTACTGTGTTTCCTATAGGGCCAGAAGAGTGAGCTTGCTCAGAACATAAGAACTGTGCTTTCTACACACGGGCCATATCTAGTTCAACTCTGCTTAGGAAACTGACAAGAACAGTAGCTCCTCTTCAGTCCGATGCACTGTACTTGCTGGAAACAGACATGAGTGCTATTTGCACTGTGTATGGCAATGGAGCGCAATAGTGACTTTCCTTACCAGAAAAAAACTCTTGCTCTTAGGACCAGAAACTGGATGTGATTCAACTCCATTTAGGACTGGGAAACAAACGCTAGCTCGCCTTACAAGAAACACACTCTGCTTTTGAGAAAAGAGCACTCTTCTACTCTACTGTGTTTCCTATGGGGTCCAAAGAGTGAGCTTGCTCAGAACAAAAGAACTGTGCTTCCTACACACACGGACCATATCTAGTTCAATTCTGCTTAGGAAACTGACAAGAACAGTAGCACCTATTCTGTCCAATACACTGTACTTGCTGAGAACAGACGCGAGTGCTATTTGTACTGTGTATTGCAATGGGAGCGCAATAGTGACTTTCCTTACCAGAAAACAACTCTTGTTTGTAGGACCAGAAACTGCATGTGATTCAACTCCATTTAGGACTAGGAAAGAAACGCTAGCTCGCCTTACAAGAAACACACTCTGCTTTAGAGAAAAGAGCACTCTTCTACTCTACTGTGTTTCCTGTAGGGCCAGAAGAGTGAGCGTGCTCAGAACATAAGAACTGTGCTTCCTACACACACGGGCCTTATCCAGTTCAATTCTGCTTAGGAACCTGACAAGAACAGTAAATCCTCTTCAGTCCAATACACTGTACTTGCTGGGAACAGACGCCAGTGCTATTTGTCCTGTGTACGGGAATGGCAGTACAGTAGTGACTATTCTTACCATAAAACAACTCTTCCTCATAGGACCAGAAACTGCATGTGATTCCATTCCATTTAGGACTGGGAAACAAACGCTAGCTCGCCTTACAAGAAACACACTCTGCTTTAGAGAAAAGAGCACTCTTCTTCTCTACTGTGTTTCCTATGGGGCCCAAACAGTGAGCTTGCTCAGAACAAAAGAACTGTGCTTCCTACACACACGGATCTTATCTAGTTCAACTCTGCTTAGGAAACTGACAAGAACAGTATCACCTATTCAGTACAATACACTGTACTTCCTGGGAACAGACGCGAGTGCTATTTGCACTGTGTATGGCAATGGGAGCGCAATAGTGACTATCCTTACCAGAAAACAACTCTTGCTCATAGGACCAGAAACTGCATGTGATTCATCTCCATTTAGGACTAGGAAACAAACGCTAGCTCGCCTTACAAGAAACACACTCTGCTTTTGAGAAAAGAGCACTCTTCTACTCTACTGTGTTTCCTATTGGGTCCGAACAGTGAGCTTGCTCAGAACAAAAGAATTGTGCTTCCTACACACACGGCCATATCCAGTTCAATTCTGCTTACGAACCTGACAAGAACAGTAGATCCTCTTCAGTCCAATACACTGTACTTGCTGGGAACAGACGCCAGTGCTATTTGTCCTGTGTACGGCAATGGCAGTGCAGTAGTGACTATTCTTACCATAAAACAACACTTCCTCGTAGGACCAGAAACTGCATGTGATTCCATTCCATTTAGGACAGGGAATCAAACGCTAGCTCACCTTACAAGAAACACACTCTGCTTTAGAGAAAATTGCACTCTTCTACTGTACTGTGTTTCCTATGGGGTCCAAACAGTGAGCTTGCTCAGAACAAAAGAACTGTGCTTCCTACACACACGGGCCATATCTAGTTCAACTCTGCTTAGGAAACTGACAAGAACAGTAGCTCCTCTTCAGTCCAATACACTGTACATGCTGGGAAAAGATCCAGTGCTATTTGTCCTGTGAATGGCAATGGCAGCGCAATAGTGACCTTTCTTACCAAAAAACAACTCTTGCTCGTAGGACAAAAAACTGCATGTGACTCAACTCCATTTAGGACTGTGAAACAAATGCTAGCTCGCCTTCCAAGAAACACACTCTGCTTTTGAGAAAAAAGCACTCTTCTACTCTACTGTGTTTCCTACGTGTTCCGAACAGTGAGTTGCTCAGAAAAAAAAACTGTGCTTCCTACACACACGGCTATATCTAGTTCAACTCTGCTTAGGAACCTGACAAGAACAGTAGATCCTCTTCAGTCCAATACACTGTACTTGCTGGGAAAACACGCCAGTGCTATTTGTCCTGTGTATGGCAATGGCAGCGCAATAGTGACTCTTCTTACTAGAAAACAACTCTTGCTCGTAGGAACAGAAACTGCATGTGATTCAACTCCTTTTAGGACTGGGAAACAAACTCTAGCTCGCTTTACAAGAAACACACTCTGCTTTTGAGAAAAGAGCACTCTTCTACTCTACTGTGTTTCCTATAGGGCCAGAACAGTGAGCTTGCTCAGAAAAAAAGAACTGTGCTTCCTACACACACGGGCCATAACTAGTTCAAGTCTGCTTAGGAAACTGAGAAGAACAGTAGCTCCTCTTCAGTCCAATACACTGTACTTGCTGGGAAGAGACGGGAGGGCTATTTGCACTGTGTATGGCAATGGGAGCGCAATAATGACTTTCCTTACCAGAAAACAACTCTTGCTTGTAGGACCTGAAACTGCATGTGATTCAACTCCATTTAGGACTGGGAAACAAATGCTTGCTCGCCTTACAAGAAACACACTCTGCTTTTGAGAAAAGAGCACTCTTCTACTCTACTGTGTTTCCTATGGGGTCCGAACAGTGAGCTTGCTCAGAACAAAAAAACTGTGCTTCCTACACACACGGCCATATCCAGTTCAAGTCTGCTTAGGGACCTTACAAGAACAGTAGATCCACTTCAGTCCAATACACTGTACTTGCTGGGAACAGACGCCAGGGCTATTTTTCCTGTGTATGGCAATGGCAGCGCAATAGTGACTCTTCTTACCATAAAACAACTCTTGCTCGTAGGACTAGAAACTGCATGTGACTCAACTCCATTTAGGACTGGGAAACAAACGCTAGCTCGCCTTACAAGAAACACACTCTGCTTTAGAGAAAAGAGCACTCTTCTACTCTACTGTGTTTCCTATAGGGCCAGAACAGTGAGCTTGCTCAGAACAAAAGAATTGTGCTTCCTACACACGGTCCATATCTAGTTCAACTCTGCTTAGGAAACTGACAAGAACAGTAGCTCCTCTTCAGTCCGATACGCTGTACACGCTGGGTACAGACGCCAGTGCTATTTGCACTGTGTATGGCATTTAGTGCGCAATAGTGACTTTCCTTACCAGAAAACAACTCTTGCTCGTAGGACCAGAAACTGCATGTGATTCAACTCCATTTAGGACTGGGAAACAAATGCTAGCTCGCCTTACATGAAACACACTCTGCTTTTGAGAAAAGAGCACTCTTCTCCTCTACTGTGTTTCCTATGGGGTCCAAAGAGTGAGCTTGCTCAGAACAAAACAACTGTGCTTCCTACACACACGGACCATATCTAGTTCAATTCTGCTTAGGAAACTGACAAGAACAGTAGCACCTATTCTGTCCAATACACTGTACTTGCTGAGAACAGATGCGAGTGCTATTTGCCCTGTGTATGGCAATGGGAGCGCAATAGTGACTTTCCTTACGAGAAAACAACTCTTGCTCGTAGGACCAGAAACTGCATGTGATTCAACTCCATTTAGGACTAGGAAACAAATGCGAGCTCGCCTTACAAGAAACACACTCTGCTTTTGAGAAAAGAGCACTCTTCTACTCTACTGTGTTTCCTATAGGGCCAGAGCAGTGAGCTTGCTCAGAACATAAGAACTGTGCTTCCTACACACACGAGCCATATCTAGTTCAACTCTGCTTAGGAAACTGACAAGAACAGTATCTCCTCTTCAGTCCAATACACTGTACTTGCTGGGAACAGACAGGAGTGCTATTTGCACTCTGTATGGCAATGGGAGCACAATAGTGACTTTCCTTAACAGAAAACAAATCTTGCTCGTAGGACCAGAAACTGCATGTGATTCAACTCCATTTAGGACTGGGAAACAAACGCTAGCTCACCTTACAAGAAACACACTCTGCTTTTGAGAAAAGAGCACTCTTCTACTCTACTGTGTTTCCTATGGGGTCCGAACAGTGAGCTTGCTCAGAACAAAAGAACTGTGCTTCCTACACACACGGCCATATCTAATTCAAGTCTGCTTAGGAACCTGACAAGAACAGTATATCCTCTTCAGTCCAATACACTGTACTTGCTGCGAACAGACGCCAGTGCTATTTGTCCTGTGTATGGCAATGGCAGCGCAATAGTGACTCTTCTTACCAGAAAACAACTCTTGCTCGTAGTACCAGAAACTGCATGGGATTCAACTCCATTTAGGACTGCGAAACAAATGCTAGCTCGCCTTACAAGAAACACACTCTGCTTTAGAGAAAAGAGCAATCTTCTACTCTAATGTGTTTCCTATGGGGTCCAAACAGTGAGCTTGCTCAGAACAAAAGAACTGTGCTTCCTAAACACACGGACCATATCTAGTTCAATTCTGCTTAGGAAACTGACAAGAACAGTAGCACCTATTCAGTCCAATACACTGTACTTGCTGAGAACAGACGCGAGTCCTATTTGCACTGTGTATTGCAATAGGAGCGCAATAGTGACTTTCCATACCAGAAAACAACTCTGGTTCGTAGGACCAGAAACTGCATGTGATTCAACTCCATTTAGGACTAGGAAACAAACGCTAGCTTGCCTTACAAGAAACACACTCTGCTTTAGAGAAAAGAGCACTCTTCTACTCTACTGTGTTTCCTGTAGGGCCAGAACAGTGAGCGTGCTCAGAACATAAGAACTGTGCTTCCTACACACACGGGCCATATCTAGTTCAACTCTGCTTAAGAAACTGACAAGAACAGTAGCTCCTCTTCAGTCCGATACATTGTACTTGCTGGGAACAGACGCATGTGCTATTTGCACTGTGTATGGCAATGAAAGCGCAATAGTGACTTTCTTACCAGAAAAAAACTCTTGCTTGTAGGACCTCAAACTGCATGTGATTCCACTCCATTTAGGACTGGAAAACAAACGCTTGTTCGCCTTACAAGAAACACACTCTGCTTTAGGGAAAAGAGCATTCTTCTACTCTACTGTTTTTCCTATGCAGTCCAAACAGTGAGCTTGCTCAGAACAAAAGAACTGTGCTTCCTACACACACGGACCATATCTAGTTCAACTCTGCTTAGGAAACTGACAAGAACAGTAGCTCTTATTCAGTCCAATACACTGTACTTGCTGGGAAAAGAAGTGAGGGCTATTTGCCTTGTGTAGGGCAATGGGAGCACAATAGTGACTTTCCTTACCTGAAAACAACTCTTGTTTGTAGGACCATAAACTGCATGTGATTCAACTCCATTTAGGACTAGGAAACAAACGCTAGCTCGCCTTACAAAAACACACTCTGCTTTTGAGAAAATAGCACTCTTCTACTCTACTGTGTTTCCTAAAGGGCCAGAACAGTGAGCTTGCTCAGAACATAAGAACTGTGCTTCCTACACACATGGCCCATATCTAGTTCAACTCTGCTTAGGAAACTGACAAGAACAGTAGCTCCTCTTCAGTCCGATACACGGTACTTGCTGGGAACAGACGCGAGTGCTATTTGCACTGTGTATGGCAGTGGGAGCGCAATAGTGACTTTCCTTACCAGAAAACAACTCTTGTTCATAGGACCAGAAACTGCATGGGATTCAACTCCATTTAGGACTGGGAAAGAAACGCTAGCTAGCCTTACAAGAAACACACTCTGCTTTTGAGAAAAGAGCACTCTTCTACTCTACTGTGTTTCCAATAGGGCCAGAAGAATGAGCTTGCTCAGAACAAAAGCACTGTGCTTCCTACACACACGGTCATATCTAGTTCAATTCTGCTTAGGAACCTGACAAGAACAGTAGATCCTCTTCAGTCCAATACACTGTACTTCCTGGGAACAGACGCCAGTGCTATTTGTCCTGTGTATGGCAATGGCAGCGCAATAGTGACTCTTCTTACCATAAAACAACTCTTGCTCGTTGGACTAGAAACTGCATGTGACTCAACTCCATTTAGGACTGGGAAACAAATGCTAGCTCGCCTTACAAGAAACACACTCTGCTTTAGAGAAAAGAGCACTCTTTTACTCTACTGTGTTTCCTATAGGGCCAGAACAGTGAGCTTGCTCAGAACAAAAGAATTGTGCTTCCTACACACGGTCCATATCTAGTTCAACTCTGCTTAGGAAACTGACAAGAACAGTAGCTCCTCTTCAGTCCGATACGCTGTACATGCTGGGTACAGACGCCAGTGCTATTTGCACTGTGTATGGCATTTAGTGCGCAATAGTGACTTTCCTTACCAGAAAAAAACTCTTGCTCGTAGGACAAGAAACTGCATGTGATTCAACTCCATTTAGGACTGGGAAACAAATGCTAGCTCGCCTTACATGAAACACACTCTGCTTTTGAGAAAAGAGCAATCTTCTACTCTACTGTGTTTCCTATGGGGTCCAAAGAGTGAGCTTGCTCAGAACAAAAGAACTGTGCTTCCTACACACACGGATCATATCTAGTTCAACTCTGCTTAGGAAACTGACAAGAACAGTAGCACCTATTCAGTACAATACACTGTACTTTCTGGGAACAGACGCGAGTGCTATTTGCCCTGTGTATGGCAATGGGAGCGCAATACTGACTTTCCTTACCAGAAAACAACTCTTGCTCATAGGACCAGAAACTGCATGTGATTCATCTCCATTTAGGACTGGGAAACAAACGCTAGCCCGCATTACAAGAAACACACTCTGCTTTTGAGAAAATAGCACTCTTCTACTCTACTGTGTTTCCTATGGGGTCCGAACAGTGAGCTTGCTCAGAACAAAAGAACTGTGCTTCCTACAAACACGGCCCTATCTAATTCAAGTCTGCTTAGGAACCTGACAAGAACAGTATATCCTCTTCAGTCCAATACACTGTACTTGCTGCGAACAGACGCCAGTGCTATTTGTCCTGAGTATGGCAATGGCAGCGCAATAGTGACTCTTCTTACCAGAAAACAACTCTTGCTCGTAGTACCAGAAACTGCATGGGATTCAACTCCATTTAGGACTGCGAAACAAACGCTAGCTCGCCTTACAAGAAACACACTCTGCTTTAGAGAAAAGAGCACTCTTCTACTCTACTGTGTTTCCTATGGGGTCCAAACAGTGAGCTTGCTCAGAACAAAAGAATTGTGCTTCCTACACACACGGCCATATCCAGTTCAATTCTGCTTAGGAACCTGACATGAACAGTAGATCCTCTTCAGTCCAATACACTGTACTTGCTGGGAACAGACGCCAGTGCTATTTGTCCTGTGTACGGCAATGGCAGTGCAGTAGTGACTATTCTTACCATAAAACAACACTTCCTCGTAGGACCAGAAACTGCATGTGATTCCATTCCATTTAGGACTGGGAATCAAACGCTAGCTCGCCTTACAAGAAACACACTCTGCTTTAGAGAAAATTGCTCTCTTCTACTCTACTGTGTTTCCTAAGGGGTCCAAACAGTGAGCTTGCTCAGAACAAAAGAACTGTGCTTCTTACACACACGGACCATGTGTAGTTCAACTCTGCTTAGATAACTGACAAGAACAGTAGCTCCTATTCAGTCCAATACACTGTACTTGCGGTGAAAAGACGCGAGTGCTGTTTGCCCTGTGTATGGTAATGGGAGCGCAATAGTGACTTTCCTTACCAGAAAACAACTCTTGCTCGTAGGACCAGAAACTGCATGTGATTCAACTCCATTTATGACTAGGAAACAAACGCGAGCTCGCCTTACATGTAACACACTCTGCTTTTGAGAAAAGAGCACTCTTCTACTCTACTGTGTTTCCTATAGGGCCAGAAGAGTGAGCTTGCTCAGAACATAAGAACTGTGCTTTCTACACACGGGCCATATCTAGTTCAACTCTGCTTAGGAAACTGACAAGAACAGTAGCTCCTCTTCAGTCCGATGCACTGTACTTGCTGGAAACAGACATGAGTGCTATTTGCACTGTGTATGGCAATGGGAGCGCAATAGTGACTTTCCTTACCAGAAAAAAACTCTTGCTCTTAGGACCAGAAACTGGATGTGATTCAACTCCATTTAGGACTGGGAAACAAACGCTAGCTCGCCTTACAAGAAACACACTCTGCTTTTGAGAAAAGAGCACTCTTCTACTCTACTGTGTTTCCTATGGGGTCCAAAGAGTGAGCTTGCTCAGAACAAAAGAACTGTGCTTCCTACACACACGGACCATATCTAGTTCAATTCTGCTTAGGAAACTGACAAGAACAGTAGCACCTATTCTGTCCAATACACGGTACTTGCTGGGAACAGACGCGAGTGCTATTTGCACTGTGTATGGCAGTGGGAGCGCAATAGTGACTTTCCTTACCAGAAAACAACTCTTGTTCATAGGACCAGAAACTGCATGGGATTCAACTCCATTTAGGACTGGGAAAGAAACGCTAGCTAGCCTTACAAGAAACACACTCTGCTTTTGAGAAAAGAGCACTCTTCTACTCTACTGTGTTTCCAATAGGGCCAGAAGAATGAGCTTGCTCAGAACAAAAGCACTGTGCTTCCTACACACACGGTCATATCTAGTTCAATTCTGCTTAGGAACCTGACAAGAACAGTAGATCCTCTTCAGTCCAATACACTGTACTTCCTGGGAACAGACGCCAGTGCTATTTGTCCTGTGTATGGCAATGGCAGCGCAATAGTGACTCTTCTTACCATAAAACAACTCTTGCTCGTTGGACTAGAAACTGCATGTGACTCAACTCCATTTAGGACTGGGAAACAAATGCTAGCTCGCCTTACAAGAAACACACTCTGCTTTAGAGAAAAGAGCACTCTTTTACTCTACTGTGTTTCCTATAGGGCCAGAACAGTGAGCTTGCTCAGAACAAAAGAATTGTGCTTCCTACACACGGTCCATATCTAGTTCAACTCTGCTTAGGAAACTGACAAGAACAGTAGCTCCTCTTCAGTCCGATACGCTGTACATGCTGGGTACAGACGCCAGTGCTATTTGCACTGTGTATGGCATTTAGTGCGCAATAGTGACTTTCCTTACCAGAAAAAAACTCTTGCTCGTAGGACAAGAAACTGCATGTGATTCAACTCCATTTAGGACTGGGAAACAAATGCTAGCTCGCCTTACATGAAACACACTCTGCTTTTGAGAAAAGAGCAATCTTCTACTCTACTGTGTTTCCTATGGGGTCCAAAGAGTGAGCTTGCTCAGAACAAAAGAACTGTGCTTCCTACACACACGGATCATATCTAGTTCAACTCTGCTTAGGAAACTGACAAGAACAGTAGCACCTATTCAGTACAATACACTGTACTTTCTGGGAACAGACGCGAGTGCTATTTGCCCTGTGTATGGCAATGGGAGCGCAATACTGACTTTCCTTACCAGAAAACAACTCTTGCTCATAGGACCAGAAACTGCATGTGATTCATCTCCATTTAGGACTGGGAAACAAACGCTAGCCCGCATTACAAGAAACACACTCTGCTTTTGAGAAAATAGCACTCTTCTACTCTACTGTGTTTCCTATGGGGTCCGAACAGTGAGCTTGCTCAGAACAAAAGAACTGTGCTTCCTACAAACACGGCCCTATCTAATTCAAGTCTGCTTAGGAACCTGACAAGAACAGTATATCCTCTTCAGTCCAATACACTGTACTTGCTGCGAACAGACGCCAGTGCTATTTGTCCTGAGTATGGCAATGGCAGCGCAATAGTGACTCTTCTTACCAGAAAACAACTCTTGCTCGTAGTACCAGAAACTGCATGGGATTCAACTCCATTTAGGACTGCGAAACAAACGCTAGCTCGCCTTACAAGAAACACACTCTGCTTTAGAGAAAAGAGCACTCTTCTACTCTACTGTGTTTCCTATGGGGTCCAAACAGTGAGCTTGCTCAGAACAAAAGAATTGTGCTTCCTACACACACGGCCATATCCAGTTCAATTCTGCTTAGGAACCTGACATGAACAGTAGATCCTCTTCAGTCCAATACACTGTACTTGCTGGGAACAGACGCCAGTGCTATTTGTCCTGTGTACGGCAATGGCAGTGCAGTAGTGACTATTCTTACCATAAAACAACACTTCCTCGTAGGACCAGAAACTGCATGTGATTCCATTCCATTTAGGACTGGGAATCAAACGCTAGCTCGCCTTACAAGAAACACACTCTGCTTTAGAGAAAATTGCTCTCTTCTACTCTACTGTGTTTCCTAAGGGGTCCAAACAGTGAGCTTGCTCAGAACAAAAGAACTGTGCTTCTTACACACACGGACCATGTGTAGTTCAACTCTGCTTAGATAACTGACAAGAACAGTAGCTCCTATTCAGTCCAATACACTGTACTTGCGGTGAAAAGACGCGAGTGCTGTTTGCCCTGTGTATGGTAATGGGAGCGCAATAGTGACTTTCCTTACCAGAAAACAACTCTTGCTCGTAGGACCAGAAACTGCATGTGATTCAACTCCATTTATGACTAGGAAACAAACGCGAGCTCGCCTTACATGTAACACACTCTGCTTTTGAGAAAAGAGCACTCTTCTACTCTACTGTGTTTCCTATAGGGCCAGAAGAGTGAGCTTGCTCAGAACATAAGAACTGTGCTTTCTACACACGGGCCATATCTAGTTCAACTCTGCTTAGGAAACTGACAAGAACAGTAGCTCCTCTTCAGTCCGATGCACTGTACTTGCTGGAAACAGACATGAGTGCTATTTGCACTGTGTATGGCAATGGGAGCGCAATAGTGACTTTCCTTACCAGAAAAAAACTCTTGCTCTTAGGACCAGAAACTGGATGTGATTCAACTCCATTTAGGACTGGGAAACAAACGCTAGCTCGCCTTACAAGAAACACACTCTGCTTTTGAGAAAAGAGCACTCTTCTACTCTACTGTGTTTCCTATGGGGTCCAAAGAGTGAGCTTGCTCAGAACAAAAGAACTGTGCTTCCTACACACACGGACCATATCTAGTTCAATTCTGCTTAGGAAACTGACAAGAACAGTAGCACCTATTCTGTCCAATACACTGTACTTGCTGAGAACAGACGCGAGTGCTATTTGTACTGTGTATTGCAATGGGAGCGCAATAGTGACTTTCCTTACCAGAAAACAACTCTTGTTTGTAGGACCAGAAACTGCATGTGATTCAACTCCATTTAGGACTAGGAAAGAAACGCTAGCTCGCCTTACAAGAAACACACTCTGCTTTAGAGAAAAGAGCACTCTTCTACTCTACTGTGTTTCCTGTAGGGCCAGAAGAGTGAGCGTGCTCAGAACATAAGAACTGTGCTTCCTACACACACGGGCCTTATCCAGTTCAATTCTGCTTAGGAACCTGACAAGAACAGTAAATCCTCTTCAGTCCAATACACTGTACTTGCTGGGAACAGACGCCAGTGCTATTTGTCCTGTGTACGGGAATGGCAGTACAGTAGTGACTATTCTTACCATAAAACAACTCTTCCTCATAGGACCAGAAACTGCATGTGATTCCATTCCATTTAGGACTGGGAAACAAACGCTAGCTCGCCTTACAAGAAACACACTCTGCTTTAGAGAAAAGAGCACTCTTCTTCTCTACTGTGTTTCCTATGGGGCCCAAACAGTGAGCTTGCTCAGAACAAAAGAACTGTGCTTCCTACACACACGGATCTTATCTAGTTCAACTCTGCTTAGGAAACTGACAAGAACAGTATCACCTATTCAGTACAATACACTGTACTTTCTGGGAACAGACGCGAGTGCTTTTTGCACTGTGTATGGCAATGGGAGCGCAATAGTGACTATCCTTACCAGAAAACAACTCTTGCTCATAGGACCAGAAACTGCATGTGATTCATCTCCATTTAGGACTAGGAAACAAACGCTAGCTCGCCTTACAAGAAACACACTCTGCTTTTGAGAAAAGAGCACTCTTCTACTCTACTGTGTTTCCTATGGGGTCCGAACAGTGAGCTTGCTCAGAACAAAAGAACTGTGCTTCCTACAAACACGGCCCTATCTAATTCAAGTCTGCTTAGGAACCTGACAAGAACAGTATATCCTCTTCAGTCCAATACACTGTACTTGCTGCGAACAGACGCCAGTGCTATTTGTCCTGAGTATGGCAATGGCAGCGCAATAGTGACTCTTCTTACCAGAAAACAACTCTTGCTCGTAGTACCAGAAACTGCATGGGATTCAACTCCATTTAGGACTGCGAAACAAACGCTAGCTCGCCTTACAAGAAACACACTCTGCTTTAGAGAAAAGAGCACTCTTCTACTCTACTGTGTTTCCTATGGGGTCCAAACAGTGAGCTTGCTCAGAACAAAAGAATTGTGCTTCCTACACACACGGCCATATCCAGTTCAATTCTGCTTAGGAACCTGACATGAACAGTAGATCCTCTTCAGTCCAATACACTGTACTTGCTGGGAACAGACGCCAGTGCTATTTGTCCTGTGTACGGCAATGGCAGTGCAGTAGTGACTATTCTTACCATAAAACAACACTTCCTCGTAGGACCAGAAACTGCATGTGATTCCATTCCATTTAGGACTGGGAATCAAACGCTAGCTCGCCTTACAAGAAACACACTCTGCTTTAGAGAAAATTGCTCTCTTCTACTCTACTGTGTTTCCTAAGGGGTCCAAACAGTGAGCTTGCTCAGAACAAAAGAACTGTGCTTCTTACACACACGGACCATGTGTAGTTCAACTCTGCTTAGATAACTGACAAGAACAGTAGCTCCTATTCAGTCCAATACACTGTACTTGCGGTGAAAAGACGCGAGTGCTGTTTGCCCTGTGTATGGTAATGGGAGCGCAATAGTGACTTTCCTTACCAGAAAACAACTCTTGCTCGTAGGACCAGAAACTGCATGTGATTCAACTCCATTTATGACTAGGAAACAAACGCGAGCTCGCCTTACATGTAACACACTCTGCTTTTGAGAAAAGAGCACTCTTCTACTCTACTGTGTTTCCTATAGGGCCAGAAGAGTGAGCTTGCTCAGAACATAAGAACTGTGCTTTCTACACACGGGCCATATCTAGTTCAACTCTGCTTAGGAAACTGACAAGAACAGTAGCTCCTCTTCAGTCCGATGCACTGTACTTGCTGGAAACAGACATGAGTGCTATTTGCACTGTGTATGGCAATGGGAGCGCAATAGTGACTTTCCTTACCAGAAAAAAACTCTTGCTCTTAGGACCAGAAACTGGATGTGATTCAACTCCATTTAGGACTGGGAAACAAACGCTAGCTCGCCTTACAAGAAACACACTCTGCTTTTGAGAAAAGAGCACTCTTCTACTCTACTGTGTTTCCTATGGGGTCCAAAGAGTGAGCTTGCTCAGAACAAAAGAACTGTGCTTCCTACACACACGGACCATATCTAGTTCAATTCTGCTTAGGAAACTGACAAGAACAGTAGCACCTATTCTGTCCAATACACGGTACTTGCTGGGAACAGACGCGAGTGCTATTTGCACTGTGTATGGCAGTGGGAGCGCAATAGTGACTTTCCTTACCAGAAAACAACTCTTGTTCATAGGACCAGAAACTGCATGGGATTCAACTCCATTTAGGACTGGGAAAGAAACGCTAGCTAGCCTTACAAGAAACACACTCTGCTTTTGAGAAAAGAGCACTCTTCTACTCTACTGTGTTTCCAATAGGGCCAGAAGAATGAGCTTGCTCAGAACAAAAGCACTGTGCTTCCTACACACACGGTCATATCTAGTTCAATTCTGCTTAGGAACCTGACAAGAACAGTAGATCCTCTTCAGTCCAATACACTGTACTTCCTGGGAACAGACGCCAGTGCTATTTGTCCTGTGTATGGCAATGGCAGCGCAATAGTGACTCTTCTTACCATAAAACAACTCTTGCTCGTTGGACTAGAAACTGCATGTGACTCAACTCCATTTAGGACTGGGAAACAAATGCTAGCTCGCCTTACAAGAAACACACTCTGCTTTAGAGAAAAGAGCACTCTTTTACTCTACTGTGTTTCCTATAGGGCCAGAACAGTGAGCTTGCTCAGAACAAAAGAATTGTGCTTCCTACACACGGTCCATATCTAGTTCAACTCTGCTTAGGAAACTGACAAGAACAGTAGCTCCTCTTCAGTCCGATACGCTGTACATGCTGGGTACAGACGCCAGTGCTATTTGCACTGTGTATGGCATTTAGTGCGCAATAGTGACTTTCCTTACCAGAAAAAAACTCTTGCTCGTAGGACAAGAAACTGCATGTGATTCAACTCCATTTAGGACTGGGAAACAAATGCTAGCTCGCCTTACATGAAACACACTCTGCTTTTGAGAAAAGAGCAATCTTCTACTCTACTGTGTTTCCTATGGGGTCCAAAGAGTGAGCTTGCTCAGAACAAAAGAACTGTGCTTCCTACACACACGGATCATATCTAGTTCAACTCTGCTTAGGAAACTGACAAGAACAGTAGCACCTATTCAGTACAATACACTGTACTTTCTGGGAACAGACGCGAGTGCTATTTGCCCTGTGTATGGCAATGGGAGCGCAATACTGACTTTCCTTACCAGAAAACAACTCTTGCTCATAGGACCAGAAACTGCATGTGATTCATCTCCATTTAGGACTGGGAAACAAACGCTAGCCCGCATTACAAGAAACACACTCTGCTTTTGAGAAAATAGCACTCTTCTACTCTACTGTGTTTCCTATGGGGTCCGAACAGTGAGCTTGCTCAGAACAAAAGAACTGTGCTTCCTACAAACACGGCCCTATCTAATTCAAGTCTGCTTAGGAACCTGACAAGAACAGTATATCCTCTTCAGTCCAATACACTGTACTTGCTGCGAACAGACGCCAGTGCTATTTGTCCTGAGTATGGCAATGGCAGCGCAATAGTGACTCTTCTTACCAGAAAAACAACTCTTGCTCGTAGTACCAGAAACTGCATGGGATTCAACTCCATTTAGGACTGCGAAACAAACGCTAGCGTCGCCTTACAAGAAACACACTCTGCTTTAGAGAAAAGAGCACTCTTCTACTCTACTGTGTGTCCTATGGGGTCCAAACAGTGAGCTTGCTCAGAACAAAAGAATTGTGCTTCCTAACAGCACACGGCCATATCCAGTTCAATTCTGCTTAGGAACCTGACATGAACAGTAAGATCTCTTCAGTTCCAATACACTTGTACTTGCTGGGAACAGACGCCAGTGCTATTTGTCCTGTGTACGGCAATGGGCAGTGCAGTAGTGACTATTCTTACCGATAGAAAACAACACTTTCCTCGTAGGACCAGAAACTGCATGTGATTCCATTCCATTTAGGACAGGGGAATCAAAACGCTAGCTCCGCCTTACAAGAAACACACTCTGCTTTAGAGAAAATTGCTCTCTTCTACTCTACTGTGTTTCCCTAAGGGGTCCAAACAGTGAGCTTGCCTCAGAACAAAAGAACTGTGCTTCTTACACACACGGACCATGTGTAGTTCAACTCTGCTTAGATAACTGACAAGAAACAGTAGCTCCTAATCAGTCCAATACACTGTACTTGCGGTGAAAAGACGCGAGTGCTGTTTGCCCTGTGTATGGTAATGGGAGCGCAATAGTGACTTTCCTTACCAGAAAACAAGCTCTTGCTCGTAGGACCCAGAAACTGCATGTATTCAACTCCATTTATGACTAGGGAAACAAACGCGAGCTCGCCTTACATGTAACACACTCTGCTTTTGAGAAAAGAGCACTCTTCTACTCTACTGTGTTTCCTATAGGGCCAGAAGAGTGAGCTTGCTCAGAACATAAGAACTGTGCTTTCTACACACGGGCCATATCTAGTTCAACTTGCTTAGCGAAACTGACAAGAACAGTAGCTCCTCTTCAGTCCGATGCACTGTACTTGCTGGAAACAGACATGAGTGCTATTTGCACTGTGTATGGGCAATGGGAGCGCAATAGTGACTTTCCTTACCAGAAAAAAACTCTTGCTCTTAGGACCAGAAACTGGATGTGATTCAACTCCATTTAGGACTGGGAAACAAACGCTAGCTCGCCTTACAAGAAACACCCTCTGCTTTTGAGAAAAGAGCCACTCTTCTACTCTTACTGTGTTTTCCTATGGGGTCCAAAGAGTGAGCTTGCTCAGAACAAAAGACTGTGCTTCCTACACACCCCACGCGGACCATATCTAGTTCAATTCTGCCCTTAGGAAAACTGACAAGAACAGTAGCACCTATTCTGTCCAATACACTGTACTTGCTGAGAACAGACGCGAGTGCTATTTGTACTGGTGTATTGCAATGGGAGCGCAATAGTGACTTTCCTTACCAGAAACAACTCTTGTTTGTAGGACCAGAAACTGCATGTGATTCAACTCCATTTAGGACTAGGAAAGAAACGCTAGCTCGCCTTACAAGAAACACACTCTGCTTTAGAGAAAAGAGCACTCTTCTACTCTACTGTGTTTCCTGTAGGGCCAGAAGAGTGAGCGTGCTCTAGAACATAAGAACTGTGCTTCCTACACACACGGGCCTTATCCAGTTCAATTCTGCTTAGGAACCTGACAAGAACAGTAAATCCTCTTCAGTCCAATACACTGTACTTGCTGGAACAGACGCCAGTGCTATTTGTCCTGTGTACGCGGAATGGGCAGTACAGTAGTGACTATTCTTACCATATAAACAACTCTTCCTCATAGGACCAGAAACTGCATGTGATTCCATTCCATTTAGGACTGGGAAACAAACGCTAGCTCGCCTTACAAGAAACTCACTCTGCTTTAGAGAAAAGAGCACTCTTCTTCTCTACTGTGTTTCCTATGGGGCCCAAACAGTGAGCTTGCTCAGCAACAAAAGAACTGTGCTTCCTACACACACGGATCTTATCTAGTTCAACTCTGCTTAGGAAACTGACAAGAACAGTATCACCTATTCAGTACAATACACTGTACTTTCTGGAACAGACGCGAGTGCTTTTTGCACTGTGTATGGCAATGGGAGCGCAATAGTGACTATCCTTACCAGAAAACAACTCTTGCTCATAGGACCAGAAACTGCATGTGATTCATCTCCATTTAGGACTAGGAAACAAACGCTAGCTCGCCTTACAAGAAACACACTCTGCTTTGAGAAAAGAGCACTCTTCTACTCTACTGTGTTTCCTATGGGGTCCGAACAGTGAGCTTGCACAGAACAAAAGAACTGTGCTTCCTACAAACACGGCCCTATCTAATTCTAAGTCTGCCTTAGGAACCTGACAAGAACAGTAACATCGCTCTTCAGGTCCAATACACTGTACTTGCTGCGAACTGACGCCAGTGCTATTTGTCCTGAGTATGGCAATGGCAGCGCAATAGTGACTCTTCTTACCAGAAAACAACCTCTTGCTCGTAGTACCAGAAACTGCATGGGATTCAACTCTCCATTTAGGACTGCGAAACAAACGCTAGCTCGCCTTACAAGAAAACACACTCTGCTTTAGAGAAAAGAGCACTCTTCTACTCTACTGTGTTTTCCTATGGGGGTCCAAACAGTGAGCTTGCTCAGAACAAAAGAATTGTGCTTCCTACACACACGGCCATATCCAGTTCAATTCTGCTTAGGAACCTGACATGAACAGTAGATCCTCTTCAGTCCAATACACTGTACTTGCTGGGAACAGACGCCAGTGCGTATTTGTCCTGTGTACGGCAAATGGCAGTGCAGTAGTGACTATTCTTACCATAAAACAACACTTCCTCGTAGGACCAGAACTGCACTGTGATT
>NW_026735764.1:0-102000 GCF_949786415.1 Peromyscus eremicus | reverse complement strand
TGAGCTTGCTCAGAACAAAAGAACTGTGCTTCCTACACACACGGCCATATCTAGTTCAATTCTGATTAGGAACCTGACAAGAACAGTAGAACCTCTTCAGTCCAATACACTGTACATGCTGGGAATAGACGCCAGTGCTATTTGCCCTGTGAATGACAATGAGAGCACAATAGTGACTCTTCTTACCAGAAAACAACTCTTGCTCCAAGGACCAGAAACTGCATGTGATTCAACTCCATTTAGGACTGGGAAACAAACGCTAGATCGGCTCGTCTTCCAAGAAACAAACTCTGCTTTTGAGAAAAGAGCACTCTTCTACACTACTGTGTTTCCAATGGGGTCCAAACAGTGAGCTTGCTCAGAACAAAAGAACTGTGCTTCCAACACACATGGAACATATCTAGTTCAACTGTGCTGAGGAAACTGACAAGAACAGTAGATCCTCTTCAGTCCAATACACTGTACGTGCTGAGAACAGACGCCACTGCTATTTGCCCTGTGTATGACAATGGGAGCACAATAGTGACTCTTCTTACCAGAAAACAACTTTTGCTCGCAGTACCAGGAACTGCATGTGATTCAACTCCATTTAGGACTGGGAAACAAACGCTAGCTCGCCTTACACGAAAAACACTCTGCTTTTGAGAAAAGAGCACTCTTCTACTCTACTGTGTTTCCTATAGGGCCAGAACAGTGTACTTGCTCAGAACAAAAGAACTGTGCTTCCTACACACAAGACCATATCTAATTCAACTCTGCTTAGGAAACTGACAAGAACAGTAGCTCCTCTTCAGTCCGATACACTGTACTTGTTGGAAGCAGACACGAGTGCTATTTGCACTGTGTGTGGCAATGGGAGCGCAATAGTGACTCTTCTTACCAGAAAACAACTCTTGCTCGTAGGAACAGAAACTGCATGTGATTGAATTCCATTTAGGCCTGGGAAACAAACGCTAGCTCTCCTCATAAGAAACACACTCTGCTTTTGATTAAAGAGCACTCTTCTACTCTACTGTGTTTCCTATAGGGCCAGAACAGTGAGCTTGCTCAGAACAAAAGAACTGTGCTTCCTACACACACGGGCCATATCTAGCTCAACTCAGCTTAGGAAATTGAGAAGAACAGTAGCTCTTCTTCAGTCCAATACACTGTACTTGCTGGGAACAGACGTGAGTGCTATTTGCACTGTTTATGGCAAAGGGAGCACAATAGTGACTTTCCTTACCACAAAACATCCCTTGCTCGTAGGACCAGAAACTGCATGTGGTTCAACTCCATTTAGGACTGGGAAACAAAAGCTAGCTCGCCTCACAAGAAACACACTCTGCTTTTGAGAAAAGAGCACTCTTCTACTCTACATTGTTTCCTATAGGGCCAAAACAGTGAGCTTGCTCAGAACAAAAGAACTGTGCCTCCTACACACACGGGCCATATCTAGTTCAACTCTGCTTAGGAAACTGACAAGAACAGTAGCTCCTCTTCTGTCCAATACACTGTACTTGCAAAGAACAGTAGCGAGTGTTGTTTGCACTGTTCATGGCAATAGGACCGCAATAGTGACCCTTCTTACCAGAAAACAACTCTTGCTCATAGGACAGGAAACTGCATGTAATTCAACTCCATTTAGGACTGGGAAACAAACGCTAGCTCGCCTTACAAGAAACACACTCTGCTTCTGAGAAAAGAGCCCTCTTCTACTCTTCTGTGTTGTCTATAGGGCCAGAACAGTGAGCTTGCTCAGAACAAAAGAACTGTGCTTCCTACACACACGGGCCATATCTAGTTCAACTCTGCTTAGGAAACTGACAAGAACAGTAGCTCCTCTTCAATCCAATACACTGTACTTGCTGGGAACAGACGTGACTGCTATTTGCACTGTTTATGGCAAAGGGAGCACAATAGTGACTTTCCTTACCAGAAAACCTCCCTTGCTCGTAGGACCAGAAACTGCATGTGATTCAACTCCATTTTGGACTGGGAAACAAACGCTACCTCGCCTTACAAGAAACACACTCTGCTTTAGAGAAAAGAGCACTCTTCTACTCTACTGTGTTTACTATAGGGCCAGAACAGTGAGCTTGCTCAGAACAAAAGAACTGTGCTTCCTACACTCGGGCCATATCTAGTTCAACTCTGCTTAGGAAACTGACAAAAACAGTAGCTCCTCTTCAGTCCGATACACTGTACTTCCTGGGAACAGACGGGACTGCTATTTACACTGTGTATGGCTATTGGAGCACAATAGAGACTCGTCTTACCAGAAAACATCTCTTGCTCATAGGACAAAAAACTGCATGTGACTCAACTCCATTTAGGACTGGGAAACAAACGCTAGCTCGCCTTACAAGAAACACACTCTGCTTTTGAGAAAATAGCACTCTTCTACTCTACTGTGTTTCCTATGAGGTCCGAACAGTGAGCTTGCTCAGAACAAAAAAACCGTGTTTCCTACACACACCGCCATACCTAGTTCAATTCTGCTTAGGAACCTGACAAGAACAGTAGATCCTCTTCAGTCCAATACACTGTACTTGCTGGGAACAGACGCCAGTGCTATTTGTCCTGTGTTTGGCAATGGCAGCGCAATAGTGACTCTTCTTACCAGAAAACAACTCTTGCTCGTAGGACCAGAATCTGCATGTGATTCAACTCCATTTAGGACTGGGAAACAAACACTAGCTCGCCTTACAAGAAACACACTCTGATTTTGAAAAAAGAGCACTCTTCTACTCTACTGTGTTTCCTATAGGGCCTGAACAGTGAGCTTGCTCAGAACAAAAGAACTGTGCTTTCTACACACACGGCCATAACTATTTCAACTCTGCTTAGGAAACTGACAAGAACAGTAGCTCCTATTCAGTCCAATACACTGTACTTGCTGGGAACAGACACGAGTGCTATTTGCACTGTGTATGGCAATATGAGCACAATAGTGACTTTCCTTACCAGAAAACAACTCTTGCTCATTGGACAGGAAACTGCCTGTGATTGAACTCCATTTAGGACTAGGAAACAAATGCTAGCTTGCCTTACAAGAAACACACTCTGCATTAGAGAAAAGAGCACTCTTCTACTCTACTTTGTTTCCTATAGGGACAGAACAGTGATCTTGCTCAGAACAAAAGCACTGTGCTTCCTACACACACGGCCATATCTAGTTCAACTCTGCTTAGGAAACTGACAAGAACACTAGATCCTCTTCAGTCCAATACACTGTACATGCTGGGAACAGACGCCATTGCTATTTGCCCTGTGTATGAAAATAGGAGCACAATAGTGACTCTTCTTACCAGAAAACAACTCTTGCTCGTAGGACCAGAAACTGCATGTGATTCAACTCCATTTAGGACTGGGAAACAAACGCTAGCCCAGCTCGCCTTACAAGAAACACACTCTGCTTTTGAGAAAAGAGCACTCTTCTACTCTACTGTGTTTCCAATGGGGTCCATACAGTGAGCTTGCTCAGAACAAAAGAACTGTGCTTCCTACACACACGGATCATATCTAGTTCAACTCTGCTGAGGAAACTGACAAGAACAGTAGATCCTCTTCAGTCCAATACACTGTACATGCTGGGAAGAGACATGAGTGCTATTTGCCCTGTGTATGACAATGGGAGAACAATAGTGACTCTTCTTACCAAAAAACAACTCTTGCTCATAGTACCAGAAACTACATGTGATTCAACTCCATTTAGGACTGGGAAACAAATGCTAGCTTGGCTCGCCTTATCAGAAACACACTCTGCTTTTGAGAAAAGAGCACTCTTCTACTCTACTGTGTTTCCAAAGGGGTCCAAACAGTGAGATTGCTCAGAACAAAAGAACTGTGCTTCCTACACACACGGCCATATCTAATCAACTCTGCTTAGGAAACTGACAAGAACAGTAGCTCCTATTCAGTCCAATACACTGTACTTGCTGGGAACAGACGCGAGTGCTATTTGCACTGTGTATGGCAATATGAGCACAATAGTGGCTTTCCTTACCAGAAAACAACTCTTGCTCATTGGACCAGAAACTGCCTGTGATTGAACTCCATTTAGGACTAGGAATCAAACGCTAGCTCGCCTTACAAGAAACACACTCTGCTTTTGAGAAAAGAGCACTCTTCTACTCTACTGTGTTTCCTGTAGGGCCAGAACAGTGAGCTTGCTCAGAACAAAAGAAC
Organism: Peromyscus eremicus; assembly: GCF_949786415.1. NCBI lineage: Eukaryota > Metazoa > Chordata > Mammalia > Rodentia > Cricetidae > Peromyscus > Peromyscus eremicus. The sequence continues at coordinate 97,830 of NW_026735764.1, read as the reverse complement.
TGTGCTTCCTACACACACGGCCATATCTAGTTCAATTCTGATTAGGAACCTGACAAGAACAGTAGAACCTCTTCAGTCCAATACACTGTACATGCTGGGAATAGACGCCAGTGCTATTTGCCCGGTGAATGACAATGAGAGCACAATAGTGACTCTTCTTACCAGAAAACAACTCTTGCTCCTAAGATCAGAAACTACATGTGATTCAACTCGATTTAGGACTGGGAAACAAATGCTAGCTCGGCTCGTCTTCCAAGAAACAAACTCTGCTTTTGAGAAAAGAGCACTCTTCTACACTACTGTGTTTCCAATGGGGTCCAAACAGTGAGCTTGCTCAGAACAAAAGAACTGTGCTTCCAACACACATGGAACATATCTAGTTCAACTGTGCTGAGGAAACTGACAAGAACAGTAGATCCTCTTCAGTCCAATACACTGTACGTGCTGAGAACTGACGCCACTGCTATTTGCCCTGTGTATGACAATGGGAGCACAATAGTGACTCTTCTTACCAGAAAACAACTTTTGCTCGCAGTACCAGGAACTGCATGTGATTCAACTCCATTTAGGACTGGGAAACAAACGCTAGCTCGCCTTACAAGAAAAACACTCTGCTTTTGAGAAAAGAGCACTCTTCTACTCTACTGTGTTTCCTATAGGGCCAGAACAGTGTACTTGCTCAGAACAAAAGAACTCTGCTTCCTACACACATGGCCATATCTAGTTCAACTCTGCTTAGGAACCTGACAAGAACAGTAGATCCTCTTCAGTCCAATACACTGTACATGCTGGGAACAGACGCGTGTGCTATATGCCCTTTGTATGACAATGGGAGCACAATAGTGACTCTTCTTACCAGAAAAAAACTCTTGCTCCTAGGACCAGAAACTGCAAGTTATTCATCTCCATTTAGGAGTGGGAAACAAACACTAACTCGACTTACAAGAAACACACTCTAATTTAGAGAAAAAAGCACTCTTCTACTCTATTGTGTTTCCTAAGAGGTCCAAACAGTGAACTTGCTCAGAACAAAAGAACTGTGCTTCCTACACACACGGCCATATCTAGTTCAATTCTGCTTAGGAACCTGACAAGAACAGTAGATCCTCTTCAGTCCAATACACTGTACTGCTGGGAACAGACAACAGTGCTATTTGTCCTGTGTATGGCAATGGCAGCACAATAGTGACTCTTCTTACCATAAAACAACTCTTGCTCGTAGGACCAGAAACTGCATGTGATTCAACTCCATTTAGGACTGGGAAACAAACGCTAGCTCTCCTTACAAGAAACACACTCTGCTTTAGAGAAAAGAGCACTCTTCTACTCTACTGTGTTTACTATAGGGCCAGAACAGTGAGCTTGCTCAGAACAAAAGAACTGTGCTTCCTACACTCGGGCCATATCTAGTTCAACTCTGCTTAGGAAACTGACAAAAACAGTAGCTCCTCTTCAGTCCGATACACTGTACTTCCTGGGAACAGACGGGACTGCTATTTACACTGTGTATGGCTATTGGAGCACAATAGAGACTCGTCTTACCAGAAAACATCTCTTGCTCGTAGGACAAAAAACTGCATGTGACTCAACTCCATTTAGGACTGGGAAACAAACGCTAGCTCGCCTTACAAGAAACACACTCTGCTTTTGAGAAAATAGCACTCTTCTACTCTACTGTGTTTCCTATGAAGTCCGAACAGTGAGCTTGCTCAGAACAAAAAAACCGTGTTTCCTACACACACCGCCATACCTAGTTCAATTCTGCTTAGGAACCTGACAAGAACAGTAGATCCTCTTCAGTCCAATACACTGTACTTGCTGGGAACAGACGCCAGTGCTATTTGTCCTGTGTTTGGCAATGGCAGCGCAATAGTGACTCTTCTTACCAGAAAACAACTCTTGCTCGTAGGACCAGAATCTGCATGTGATTCAACTCCATTTAGGACTGGGAAACAAACACTAGCTCGCCTTACAAGAAACACACTCTGATTTTGAAAAAAGAGCACTCTTCTACTCTACTGTGTTTCCTATAGGGCCTGAACAGTGAGCTTGCTCAGAACTAAAGAACTGTGCTTTCTACACACACGGCCATAACTAGTTCAACTCTGCTTAGGAAACTGACAAGAACAGTAGCTCCTATTCAGTCCAATACACTGTACTTGCTGGGAACAGACACGAGTGCTATTTGCACTGTGTATGGCAATATGAGCACAATAGTGACTTTCCTTACCAGAAAACAACTCATGCTCATTGGACAGGAAACTGCCTGTGATTGAACTCCATTGAGGACTAGGAAACAAATGCTAGCTTGCCTTACAAGAAACACACTCTGCATTAGAGAAAAGAGCACTCTTCTACTCTACTTTGTTTCCTGTAGGGACAGAACAGTGATCTTGCTCAGAACAAAAGCACTGTGCTTCCTACACACACGGCCATATCTAGTTCAACTCTGCTTAGGAAACTGACAAGAACACTAGATCCTCTTCAGTCCAATACACTGTACATGCTGGGAACAGACGCCATTGCTATTTGCCCTGTGTATGAAAATAGGAGCACAATAGTGACTCTTCTTACCAGAAAACAACTCTTGCTCGTAGGACCAGAAACTGCATGTGATTCAACTCCATTTAGGACTGGGAAACAAACGCTAGCCCAGCTCGCCTTACAAGAAACACACTCTGCTTTTGAGAAAAGAGCACTCTTCTACTCTACTGTGTTTCCAATGGGGTCCATACAGTGAGCTTGCTCAGAACAAAAGAACTGTGCTTCCTACACACACGGATCATATCTAGTTCAACTCTGCTGAGGAAACTGACAAGAACAGTAGATCCTCTTCAGTCCAATACACTGTACATGCTGGGAAGAGACATGAGTGCTATTTGCCCTGTGTATGACAATGGGAGAACAATAGTGACTCTTCTTACCAAAAAACAACTCTTGCTCATAGTACCAGAAACTACATGTGATTCAACTCCATTTAGGACTGGGAAACAAATGCTAGCTTGGCTCGCCTTATCAGAAACACACTCTGCTTTTGAGAAAAGAGCACTCTTCTACTCTACTGTGTTTCCAATGGGGGTCCAAACAGTGAGCTTGCTCAGAACAAAAGAACTGTGCTTCCTACACACACGGCCATATCTAATCAACCTCTGCTTAGGAAACTGACAAGAACAGTAGCTCCTATTCAGTCCAATACACTGTACTTGCTGGGAACAGACGCGAGTGCTATTTGCACTGTGTATGGCAATATGAGCACAATAGTGGCTTTCCTTACCAGAAAACAACTCTTGCTCATTGGACCGGAAACTGCCTGTGATTGAACTCCATTTAGGACTAGGAATCAAACGCTAGCTCGCCTTACAAGAAACACACTCTGCTTTTGAGAAAAGAGCACTCTTCTACTCTACTGTGTTTCCTGTAGGGCCAGAACAGTGAGCTTGCTCAGAACAAAAGAACTGTGCTTCCTACACACACGGCCATATCTAGTTCAATTCTGATTAGGAACCTGACAAGAACAGTAGAACCTCTTCAGTCCAATACACTGTACATGCTGGGAATAGACGCCAGTGCTATTTGCCCTGTGAATGACAATGAGAGCACAATAGTGACTCTTCTTACCAGAAAACAACTTCTTGCTCCGAGGACCAGAAACTGCATGTGATTCAACTCCATTTAGGACTGGGAAAACAAACGCTAGCTCGGCTCGTCTTCCAAGAAACAAACTCTGCTTTTGAGAAAAGAGCACTCTTCTACACTACTGTGTTTCCAATGGGGTCCAAACAGTGAGCTTGCTCAGAACAGAAGAACTGTGCTTCCAACACACATGGAACATATCTAGTTCAACTGTGCTGAGGAAACTGACAAGAACAGTAGATCCTCTTCAGTCCAATACACTGTACGTGCTGAGAACAGACGCCACTGCTATTTGCCCTGTGTATGACAATGGGAGCACAATAGTGACTCTTCTTACCAGAAAACAACTTTTGCTCGCAGTACCAGGAACTGCATGTGATTCAACTCCATTTAGGACTGGGAAACAAACGCTAGCTCGCCTTACAAGAAAAAACACTCTGCTTTTGAGAAAAGAGCACTCTTCTACTCTACTGTGTTTCCTATAGGGCCAGAACAGTGTACTTGCTCAGAACAAAAGAAACTGTGCTTCCTACACACAAGACCATATCTAGTTCAACTCTTGCTTAGGAAACTGACAAGAACAGTAGCTCCTCTTCAGTCCGATACACTGTACTTGTTGGGAGCAGACACGAGTGCTATTTGCACTGTGTGTGGCAATGGGAGCGCAATAGTGACTCTTCTTACCAGAAAACAACTCTTGCTCGTAGGAACAGAAACTGCATGTGATTGAATTCCATTTAGGCCTGGGAAACAAACGCTAGCTCTCCTCATAAGAAACACACTCTGCTTTTGATTAAAGAGCACTCTTCTACTCTACTGTGTTTCCTATAGGGCCAGAACAGTGAGCTTGCTCAGAACAAAAGAACTGTGCTTCCTACACACACGGGCCATATCTAGCTCAAACTCAGCTTAGGAAATTGAGAAGAACAGTAGCTCTTCTTCAGTCCAATACACTGTACTTGCTGGGAACAGACGTGAGTGCTATTTGCACTGTTTATGGCAAAGGGAGCACAATAGTGACTTTCCTTACCACAAAACATCCCTTGCTCGTAGGACCAGAAACTGCATGTGGTTCAACTCCATTTAGGACTGGGAAACAAAAGCTAGCTCGCCTCACAAGAAACACACTCTGCTTTTGAGAAAAAGAGCACTCTTCTACTGTACATTGTTTCCTATAGGGCCAAAACAGTGAGCTTGCTCAGAACAAAAGAATTGTGCTTCCTACACACACGGGCCATATCTAGTTCAACTCTGCTTAGGAAACTGACAAGAACAGTAGTTCCTCTTCAGTCCAATACACTGTACATGCTGGGAACAGACGCCAGTGCTATTTGCCCTGTGTATGACAATGGGAGCGCAATAGTCACTCTTCTTACCAGAAAACAACTCTTGCTCCTAAGATCAGAAACTACATGAGATTCAACTCGATTTAGGACTGGGAAACAAATGCTAGCTGGCCTTACAAGAAATACACTCTGCTTTTGAGAAAAGAGCACTCTTCTACTCTACGGTGTTTCCTATGGGGTCCGAACTGTGAGCTTGCTCAGAACAAAAGAACTGTGCCTCCTACACACACGGGCCATATCTAGTTCAACTCTGCTTAGGAAACTGACAAGAACAGTAGCTCCTCTTCTGTCCAATACACTGTACTTGCAAAGAACAGTAGCGAGTGTTGTTTGCACTGTGCATGGCACTAGGACCGCAATAGTGACCCTTCTTACCAGAAAACAACTCTTGCTCATGAGGACAGGAAACTGCATGTAATTCAACTCCATTTAGGACTGGGAAACAAACGCTAGCTCGCCTTACAAGAAACACACTCTGCTTCTGAGAAAAGAGCACTCTTCTACTCTTCTGTGTTGTCTATAGGGCCAGAACAGTGAGCTTGCTCAGAACAAAAGAACTGTGCTTCCTACACACACGGGCCATATCTAGTTCAACTCTGCTTAGGAAACTGACAAGAACAGTAGCTCCTCTTCAATCCAATACACTGTACTTGCTGGGAACAGACGTGAGTGCTATTTGCACTGTTTATGGCAAAGGGAGCACAATAGTGACTTTCCTTACCAGAAAACCTCCCTTGCTCGTAGGACCAGAAACTGCATGTGATTCAACTCCATTTTGGACTGGGAAACAAACGCTACCTCGCCTTACAAGAAACACACTCTGCTTTTGAGAAAAGAGCACTCTTCTATTCTACTGTTTTTCCTATGGGGTCCGAACAGTGAGCTTGCTCAGAACAAAAGAACTGTGCTTACTACACACACGGGCCATATCTTGACCCGTCCCGCGCGCCACGTTATTTGATGAGACCCGAGGAGGCACCTCCTGAAAGATCAATGGGGGTCAGAGAGAAAGGAGACCAGGCGCGTAAAGGAAAACAAAGTCAGTCTGAGTTGCGTCAAGGTCTCGTTTATTGCAAGGGGAATCAGGCTTATATATGCTAGGAGCTAGGAGAAGTAGATAGGGGTATGGAAAGTCACTAGGAGGAAGTTAGGTTAAGGTAGGGTTCAGGAAAAGGTCTCTTTGTTCCAGGGCCTGATCAACGGACCATACAGCAAACCATTATGTTTCAGGGAGTAGATCAAAAGGTACATATTGTGGTCTTGTTGAAAAATGGTTGCTATTGAAACTGTTAACGGAAGATTGGGTACACAGCTTTTTCCCATGAGAATCAGTTAGGCTACTTGGCTCCTGACAATTCCCCCTTCTTTCTATAAAATGGCCAAAGCAGGCTTTGGTCATAAATCGAGAGGGCCCCTGTCTTAGGCTATATGGGGTGCAGTCCTGTCTGGCAACGTTCCATGTTGAGCCGGTCTCTGGCGACCTCTGTACGTTGTGCTCCCAGCACAGGCCCCATACTATTCCTGTCATTGAGTACCCTCTAGCTTTTAATTATAGGGGTTTTTAGGTTCATAGGCCACTAAACCTGAGCCTTTCACCTGTTTCAATAGTTTCCTCTTGTCTGATGGTAATGTACTGAAACAGTTTTTGATAGGGCCGAATTGATCTGATTTTTGATGAATTGTGTTAGTCGTTGAAAAGCCCAAGGACCGAAGGTGAGGAGGAGAAGGAAAATGATCAAGGGGGCCAGGAGGGTGGGGATCAGAGTAGAAAGCCAAGGGGACCCCTTTAGCCAGCCCTCAAACCAATTGTTTTGATTTTCAAAATCACGTTTTCTTTGTGCTAATCTTTCTCTTAGTTTCTCCATTGATTCTCTAACTACCCCAGTGTGATCAGCATAAAAGCAGCATTCTTCCTTCAAGGCTGCACATAAACCTCCCTCCTTTAAAAATAGTAAATCCAGACCTCTTCTATTTTGTAACACAACCTCAGAGAGCGAGGTTAAAGACTTCTCCAGGGCAGAAATGGATCTTTCTATGGCCTCTAGGTCAGTAGTCATAGCCATTTGTAACTGCATAAGGTGGTTGCTCTGCACGAGGGCAGCAGTTCCTGTACCAACTCCTGCAGCAATGCCTCCAATACCTAACAATAGGGCAATAGTCATAGACACAGGTTCTCGAGTGTATCTGCCTCTCTGCTCAAAGAATTCCATCACTGAGCTTTCTTGATGATAAGTGACACGAGGCCATAATTGGACCATCACACAAAATTCATGGGAATCATCAAATATCTGAGCAGATATGCAAGGGGTCAATCCTGTGTTACAGGCCCAGTAGGACCCATTGGGTGCTTCAAGATAATAGCTTCCCTTATAGGGTGTCAGAGTTTGTTTACAGAGGTGACTATGGGTTGATGGAATCTTGCCCAAACAAGAACCTTGTCCTGAGACTTCAGGGAGTGTTAGTTTATGTGGCTTAGTCTGACACCTATTGCTCGGGGAAGTAAGGTTATTGGCAGTAGACTGAAAGGCGATTCCTTCATAATAAGGGGGACTGGAGGTAAGGCAGAGCCAGCAACCCAAGGTTCTGCTTGGATTTGTGGCATTTAGGGCCAGATAAGCTCCCTGGACCAAATTAAACAATCTATCTCCTGTTCCTCCAAAAGGAGTAAGGAGAGTGCCATTACTGGAGTCTAGAATGGTAGTCACGGTTCTTGTATGGTAGGGAAAGGGACGAGGATGAGGTGAGGGGGAAGGAGGTGATGGCACCTTTTCATGATTGAAGGGAACTTTTTGGTCAGAGAGAACTACATTGGGTCCTACCGACTTTGGGTACAGGTTTTCTATTGTTAGGAAGATCTTGAAAATGACTCCTTTATCTGTACCATCAAGATACCAGCGGAGTCCCCATGTTTTTCCTGAGGGCCATTCTCGATTCGCCCTACCCTGAGGGGTGAAGGTTATGTTTAAAGGTAATGATAGCCCTGGATTATAGGCTGTCCCAGTATAGGGGCTAAAGCAAAAATGTCTATTCGTGCTAGGCTTACTGTATCCCCTTGTAACTGAAATAAGGTCCCAAGATGAAGTTGGTTTCCAGTAAGCTGCCCCTGTAGTTTCACAACCCCATCGAGCACAAGAGAAGGTCTCGAATCCCCCACATCTAGCAGCTGTGGCTCGGCTTCTACCATCCTTAGGGCAGACATAAAAGTCAGATTGTGCTAACCTACAACGAGCTGTAGGACTAACACAGCCTGGGGCAGTCATCACAGCAGGGTCATTATCATGGAATGTCCCACAAGGGCTTGTCCAAGTAGTTTTAGGACTATGAGGAAATTGATTGCAGTTTGGAATCGTTTGAACCCCTGTACCATTTAACTGGTGTTGGCCAATAGTAGGTATATCCCAAGAATCCAATCCTGCAGCCAGCTGACAGAAGTCAGGAGTGAGTGATGGCCACCAGGAATAGGGAGCATGGTTTGCAGTAACCTTCCAGACCTCCTCCCCTGTTACTGTGAAAATTTGCCAGGTAAGCTTTTTAATAGCATGGGGGCTTTCCTTGGAGATGCAGGAGAGGGGAAGGGGAAAAAGTAGTAAGCAAACGATGAAACAGGGGTTTGGTCTTCCAAGGCTCGCGACGAACAGGTCCTGCCATTGAGATGTCCGTGGCTCCCTTTATTTTCCAAGCTGGAGGCATTTCTGAAAGAAAAAGAGAGAATTTTGTCTCAGGGTTGTGTCCTGGACATAACAGTTATTTTTTCCTTAATCTAGGGAGGCAATCTGTGTAGAGTAAGGCTTAATCAGTCTTTCTGGTAGCCAATGAGCCCCATTTTCCTTGGAGTCATAAATACATGCAGATCCCTTTCCCCAGATTATAACTGGATCAGGACCACTCCATATTCCAGTAATTGGATCTTTCCAAAGGGCCTGCGCATATCCTTGTTTGGTTTCTGGGTGCCAGTGTCGCTCAGCCGCAGATTTTCCAAAAGCGTCCAATGTCAAAAAATTTAATACGAATAGGGCATGAGAAAGCAGAGCTTTGTGGTTTCCCTTAAGGGGAAATAGTGTCTCTTGTGAGCTAAGTTTATTAAGAGTATTTTTTAAAGTTTGATGAGCTCTCTCCACGATACCTTGGCCTTGAGGGTTATAGGATATTCCAGTGATATGTTTAATTCCTAATTGTAAACAAAATTGTCTGAATTTGCTACTAGTATATCCTGGACCATTATCAGTTTTTATACACTTCAGCTGACCTAGCACTGTGAAGAAATGTAACATATGATTGATAACATCCTTGGTGCTTCTCCACTGTGAGCGGAGGCACAAATAAATCCACTGAAGGTATCTACAGTAACATGTATAAACTTTAATTTGCCAAAAGAAGGAACATGGGTGACATCCATCTGCCATAGTTGTCCAGGTATAAGCCCTCTGGGGCTTACTCCATAATGAGGTTCAGGTAAGAGCATCAGGCAATTTTTACAGTTTTTTACAATTTACCTAGCCTGTTTTCTAGCAATTGAGAACCTTAGTCTCAAAGTTTGAGCATTGAAGTGATGAAGGCGGTGCGCCTCACGAGCGGCTGCTACCTGATCATGTTCCAAGTGAGAAATCAAGATAGAACGTGTAGCAGAATCAGCAAGTTCATTTCCCTGAGCTAGGGGTCCAGGTAGGCCTGTGTGGGCATGAATATGGCCAACATAAAAGGGTAGTGACATTTGTCGGATTAATTTTTGTAATTCAGAAAACATTTGAAAGGTGGGAGTAATGGGTTGGATTACTGGGACCATTTCTAAAGCCTGTAAAGCCCCTACCACATATCTACTGTCTGAATACAAATTAAAGGAACAATCTTCAAAATTTTTAAAGACAGCAAGGGCAGCATATAGCTCCACCAGCTGAGCTGACTTAAAAGGGGTTGTCATAACATTCTTTTGGCCATTGAGGACATAAGCAGCTTTACCATTACTTGACCCATCTATGAAAAGCACAGGGGAGTCCGGGATGGGCTCCATTTGGGTATTTTTAAGAAAAACAAAAGAAGTGAGGGAGAAGAATTGTAGGAGTTTATTACTGGGCATTTGTGTATCAAGTTTCCCTTCATAGGTGCAGACAAGAATGGCCCAGTCAGGACTACGGGTGCATAACCATTCAAGTTGCTCTTTATCATATGACATAACAATAATATCAGGGTCATGCCCAAAGTATCGAGTGGAGGCTTTTATTCCTAACATTATTGATTGGCAAACCAGGGAAGGATAAGTAGGAAGGATTTTTCTTTTAGTAACAGGAAGATGTACCCACAGTAAAGGTACGGACTCTTGCCAAAGCAGGCCTGTAGGGGCAAAATCTGTAGAAAAAATGATCAAATACAATGGGAGAGTTGGGTCAAAATATCCCATGTGTTGTTGAGTGATGGTCGTTTCAACCTTTTGTAATACCCTCTCTGCCTCCACCATAAGGTATCTAGGGGATTGAGGGTCGGAGTCTCCTTTGAGGATATCCTCAAGGGGGCGTAACTCTCCCTTGGTTATTTTTAAATAGGGTCACAGCCAATTGATATCCCCTAAAAGCTTTTGAAAATCATTGAGACAACGAAGTGTATCTTTTCTAATCTAGATTTTTTGTGTATAGAGGAGGTCTGGGTGTAACTCGAACCCTAAAAACAGGAAGGGGTATTGGGTTTGTATCTTCTCTGGAGCTATATGAAATTCTCGGTCCTGAAGTGTGATAATTATCTTTTGAGCTACATTTTGTGTTTTTTCTTCAGATTTTCCTGCTATTAACAAATCATCCATATAATGTATAATATAAACTTTGGGGTATTAGACCCCCACTGGATCGATAGACTGAGCTACATACTTTTGACATAGCATAGGGGAATTGGCCATTCCTTGGGAGTCATTGCTAGGGGCTGGGGAGCTTGGAGTCTCTGTTTGCTATAGTAAGCTTTTCATCAAATAATGTAAATGCCATATTCATCAGATCTTTGACAGGTTTGAGGACCATTATCTATTAAATGTATCTGAGCCAAACAAATCTAGGCCCAATCTTAAAAATATCTCTAAATTTGGTAACAATAACCAGGCCAATTTGTTCTCTTATAGATATATTAGTCAAATATATCTCTCAGTTTTTTTATTTAAATAGAACATTTTATGCTTTAAACTAGTATCTGAATAGCCAGATGACTAGTATTAACTTGTATTCCTTAACACAAAGGACATGCAGACTCAGACATTCAAAACCAAACATACATGTGGCCACATTTTTCATTCACACCTGTAGAGTAGACAGACATTTTTACAACTATGACCCTTTGGAGTCTCAATGTAACAGCAGAATAGCAAGACAAAGAAATCTGAAACATATTTCATTATTTATATATATATATATATCTCAAGTCATTTTTTATAAAAACATTATTTTTATCTTAACCAGCAATAATTTGAAACCAAGTCTCTTAAATGATGGCAAGTATTTGTAACCCATTGAACTCAAATGACCAAAACCCATGTAAATTTTTATTTTTCCTGTGGAAACAAAAGCATAATTTTCTCAGTGTCTTGAACTGGTAATTTAACATTTCTTTTTAAGCAATACCAGGACAGAGAAGGGTTAACAAGAGAAACTGCTGGCCGGCAGAAGAAACCTTGAAGTTATCACAGTAAAGGAAGGGAGGGGGAGCAGTGGGCATAGAGCGTGTCCTTGGCTGCCAGTGTTCCTGAAAAAAAGTTTTTGTTAACTCTTCTGACTAAAGTCAGATTCTCTGTTCAGTTTACACACAGTTTTTGTCAATTGCAGGCAGTCCCCATTGCCCTGTCCAAAGCTCCCGTCTTTGCCCGCCTGTACCGAGAGCACGCACCCCCAACCTCGTGAGAGCAGCCAGCTGGCTGCAGTCCTGATAGCAAGAGAGCTAGGGAGGGATGGAGGTAGCCTTTGTTATGCCTCTCTCTCCTCCTCTTCCTCTAGAAAAATAAGGGAGGTTAGTAGACAAAAACAAATAACATTTACACAGACAATCCAAGAACCGGAACATCAGCACTGAGACGACGGCCTCATTCACAGCCAGCAAGCCCCTCTTGCAGTATGCAAGCCCCACCTGGCGGGGGATACCTGTTTATCTCAGTTCAGTCGGGGAGTGGGAGTGGGGGACCCAGTTCCCTCTATTGTGGCTCACACATCCTCTCAGTGGGCTAGGCAAAGGTTTAGTGGAGAAGAAGGGAACTGTCCCATAGCGTCCGTCACAGTCAAGTCAACAATGAGAACAATTAACACATTACACACAAGACCAAGGGCACACGAAAAAACTTTGTCCCAACGAGACAACCAACAAAGCTCCAAGAACAGTGACAGCCTGATGTGCTCTGGGGGGGGGAGGTTTTGACCCTCCAGGATCAATCACACCAAAAACAATCCAGAATGGAGGATCTCTGTCCTTAATTAAACAGACATCAGGGGCTTCCACATCCCTGTCAGTCAGACATGCACCTTTTTTCTTGGAAGAGAAGAAGAGAGTAAAGTAACAATGATCACAACAAAACATACAAAAAAACCCACAAAATGGCTCTGACAAATTCCCGGGACAAAATACAAAGTGGCACTTCCTCCCACCGTGGGGGAAGATACCCAAAGATGCTCCTAAACCAAATGGTCACCTCTGAGGTGGCTTTAGGGCTCTGGGACGTCTCCCTTCGCCGCCAGGTTCACTGTCTGGACACGTCTGTCCCAGTGAGAGCCTGCAAAGTACAAATCGAGCCTGCAAAGTACAAAACAAAAGTAACAAGACAGAGAGACACAGACAAGACAGAGAGCGCTCTTACCGGTAGATGTAATAAACCTCTGGACACTTGGGTGTCAGGCAGGGGGAGTTTGAGAGAAAATCCTCTGCAAGGGCTAGTAAATGTGAAGCACGCCCATCTCCCTCTGCTTCCTTTAGAAAATCTCTAATCACACCATAAAAACTAAAAAAGGCATCGGGGACATTTTCCCCGTCTCTGAGTAATTTATTAATATCTTTCCCAACCTTGTTCCAAGTCAAAGGGTGAATTCCTGGTCCATCAATCACTAACCAGGGACACTTCTCCTCCACATATTGAAAGAACTTTACTAAATCCTTTTTTTTTAACTCTTAATCCTCTCTCCCGAAGATTCCCTTTCATCTCCTTTAAAAAAATAGCCTCTTTAGATAAATTTTTTCCCATTGATCGATTGGACGACACATTTACCTCAAGACTCTCCCGCGTTGCACGAGTGATGCGGTCCGGGCGTCTCTACCCTAATTCTCTCCAGGGCCCCTTTTGTTATCCGTCGTCCGGTAGGTCACCGTGCCTCGAGCCCCACATTCGGGCGCCACTTGACCCGTCCCGTGGGCCACGTTATTTGATGAGACCCGAGGAGGCACCTCCTGAAAGATCAATGGGGGTGAGAGAGAAAGGAGACCAGGCGCGTAAAGGAAGACAAAGTCAGTCTGAGTTGCGTCAAGGTCTCGTTTATTGCAAGGGGAATCAGGCTTATATATGCTAGGAGCTAGGAGAAGTAGATAAAGGTATGGAAAGTCACTAGGAGGAAGTTAGGGTAAGGTAGGGTTCAGAAAAGGGTCTCTTTGTTCCAGGGCCTGATCAAAGGACCATACAGCAAACCATTATGTTTCAGGGAGTAGATCAAAAGGTACATATCGTGGTCTTGTTGAAAAATGGTTGCTATTGAAACTGTTAACAGAAGATTGGGTACACAGCTTTTTCCCATGGGAATCAGTTACGCTACTTGGCTCCTGACAATATCTAGTTCAACTCTGCTTAGGAAACTGACAAGAACAGTAGATCATCTTCAGTCCAATACACTGTACAAGCTGGGAACAGACGCCTGTGCTATTTGCCCTTTGGATGACAATGGGAGCGCAATAGTGACTCTTCTTACCAGAAAACAACTCTTGCTCGTAGGACCAGAAACTGCATGTGATTCAACTCCATTTAGGACTGGGAAACAAACGCTAGCTCGCCTTACAAGAAACACACTCTGCTTTTGAGAAAAGAGCACTCTTCTATTCTACTGGGTTTCCTACAGGGTCTGAACAGTGAGCTTGCTCAGAACAAAAGAACTGTGCTTCCTACACACACGGGCAATATCTAGTTCAACTCTGCTTAGGAAACTGACAAGAACAGTAGATCCTCTTCAGTCCAATACACTGTACATGCTGGGAACAGACACGAGTGCTATTTGCCCTGTGTATGGCAATGGGAGCGCAATAGTGACTCTTCTTACCAGAAAACAACTCTTTCTTGTAGGATCAGAAACTGCATGTGATTCAACTCCATTTAGGACTGGGAAACAAACGCTAGTTCGCCTTACACGAAACACACTCTGCTTTGGAGAAAAGCGCACTCTTCTACTCTACTGTGTTTCCAATAGGGCCTGAACAGTGAGCTTGCTCAGACAAAAGAACTGTGCTTCCTACACACACGGGCCATATTTAGTTCAACTCTGCTTAGGAAACTGACAAGAACAGTAGCTCCTCTTCAGTCCAATACACTGTACTTGCTGAGAACAGACGCAAGTGCTATTTGCACTGTGTATGGCAAAAGGAGCACAATAGTGACTTTCCTTACCAGAAAACAACTCTTGCTCGTAGGACCAGAAACTGCATGTGATTCAACTCCATTTAGGACTGAAAAACAAATGTTAGTTCACCTTAAAACAAACACACTCTGCTTTTGAGAAAAGAGCACTCGTCTACTCTACTGTGTTTCCTATAGTGCCAGAACAGTGAGCTTGCTCAGAACAAAAGAACTGTGCTTCCTGCACAAACGGGCCATATCTAGTTCAACTCTGTTTAGGAAACTGACAAGAACAGTACCTCCTCTTCAGTCCAATACACTGTACATGCAGTTCGCAGACGCGAGTCCTATTTGCACTGTGTATGGCAATGGGAGCGAAATAGTGACTCCTCTTACCAGAAAACAACTCTTGCTCGTAGGACCAGAAACTCATGAGATTCAAATCTGTTTCTGACTGGGAAACAAACACTAGCTAGCCTTACAAGAAACACACTCTGCTTTTGAGAAAAGAGAACTCTTCTATTCTACTGTGTTTCCTATGGGGTCCGAACAGTGAGCTTGCTCAGAACAAAAGAACTGTGCTTCCTACACACACGGGCCATATCTAGTTCAACTCTGCTTAGGAAACTAACAAGAACAGTAGATCCTCTTTAGTTCAATACACTGTACATGCTGGGAACAGACGCGAGTGCTATTTGCCCTGTGTATGGCAATGGGAGCCCACTAGTGACTCTTCTTACCAGAAAACAACTCTTGCTTGTAGGACCAGAAACTGCATGTGATTCAACTCCATTTAGGACTTGGAAACAAACGCTAGTTCGCCTTAGAAGAAACACACTCTGTTTTGGAGAAAAGAGCACTCTTCTACTCTACTGTGTTTCCTATAGGGCCAGAACAGTGAGCTTGCTCAGAACAAAAGAACTGTGCTTCCTACACACACGGGCCATATCTAGTTCAACTCTGCTTAGGAAACTGACAAGAGCAGTAGCTCCTCTTCAGTCCAATACACTGTACTTGCTGGGAACAGACGCGAGTGCTATTTGCACTGTGTTTGGCAAAGGGAGCACAATAGTGACTTTCCTTTCCAGAAAACAACTCTTGCTCGTAGGATTAGAAACTGCATGTGATTAAACTCCATTTAGGACTGGGAAACAAACGCAAGCTCGCCTTACAAAAAACACACTCTGCTTTTGAGAAAAGAGCACTCTTCTACTCTAGTGTGTTTCCTATAGGCCAGAAGAGTGAGCTCGCTCAGAACAAAAGAACTGTGCTTCCTACACACACGGGCCATATCTAGTTCAACTCTGCTTAGGAAACTGACAAGAACAGTAGATCCTCTTCAGTCCAATACACTTTACATGCTGGGAACAGACGCCAGTGCTATTTGCCCTGTGTATGACAATGGGAGCACAATAGTGACTCTTCTTACCATAAAACAACTCTAACTCATAGGAACAGAAACAGCATATGATTGAACTCAATTTAGGACTGGGAAACAAACGCTTGCTCGCCTTACAAGAAACACATTCTGCTTTTGAGAAAAGAGCACTCTTCTACTCTCCTGTGTTTCCTATAGGGCCAGAAGAGTGAGCTTGCTCAGAACAAAAGAAGTGTACTTCCTGCACACACGGGCCATATCTAGTTCAACTTTGCTTAGGAAACTGACAAGAACAGTAGATCGTCTTCAGTCCAACACACTGTACATCCTGGGAACAGACGCGAGTGCTATTTGCCCTGTGTATGACAAAGGGAGCATAATAGTGACTCTTCTTACTAGAAAACAACTCTTGCTCGTAGGACCAGAAACTGCATGTGATTCAACTCCATTTAGGACTTGGAAACAAACGCTAGCTCGCCTTACAAGAAACACACTCTGCTTTTGAGAAAAGAGCACTCTTCTACTCTACTTTGTTTCCTATAGGGCCAAAACAGTGAGCTTGCTCAGAACAAAAGAACTGTGCTTCCTACACACACGGCCCATATCTAGTTCAACTCTGCTTAGGTAACTGACAAGAACAGTAGATCCTCTTTAGTGCAATACACTGTACATGCTGGGAACAGACGCGAGTGCTATATTCCCTGTGTATGGCAAAGGGAGCGCAATAGTGACTCTTCTTACCAGAAAACAACTCTTGCTTGTAGGACCAGAAACTGCATGTGATTCAACTCCATTTAGGACTTGGAAACAAACGCTAGTTCGCCTTAGAAGAAACACACTCTGCTTTGGAGAAAAGAGCACTCTTCTACTCTACTGTGTTTCCTACAGGGCTAGAACAGTGAGCTTGCTCAGAACAAAAGAACTGTGCTTCCTACACACACGGCCATATCTAGTTCAACTCTGCTTAGGAAACGGACAAGAATAGTAGCTCCTCTTCTGTCCAATACACTGTACTTGCAAAGCACTGTAGCGAGTGTTGTTTGCACTGTGTATGGCAAGGAGCGCAATAGTGACTCTTCTTACCAGAAAACAACTCTTGCTCATAGGACAAGTAACTGCATATAATTCAACTCCATTTTGGACTGGGAAACAAACGCTAGCTCGCCTCACAAGAAACACACTCTGCTTTTGAGAAAAGAGCACTCTTCTACTCTACTGTGTTTCCTATAGGCCAGAAGAGTGAGCTTGCTCAGAACAAAAGAACTGTGCTTCCTACACACACGGGCCATATCTAGTTCAACTCTGCTTAGGAAACTGACAAGAGCAGTAGCTCCTCTTCAGTCCAATACACTGTACTTGCTGGGAACAGTCGCGAGTGCTATTTGCACTGTGTTTGGCAAAGGGAGCACAATAGTGACTTTCCTTTCCAGAAAACAACTCTTGCTCGTAGGACTAGAAACTGCATGTGATTCAACTCCATTTAGGACTGGGAAACAAACGCAAGCTCGCCTTACAAAAAACACACTCTGCTTTTGAGAAAAGAGCACTCTTCTACTCTACTGTGTTTCCTATAGGCCAGAAGAGTGAGCTCGCTCAGAACAAAAGAACTGTGCTTCCTACACACACGGGCCATATCTAGTACAACTCTGCTTAGGAAACTGACAAGAACAGTAGATCATCTTCAGTCCAATACACTTTACATGCTGGGAACAGACGCCAGTGCTATTTGCCCTGTGTATGACAATGGGAGCACAATAGTGACTCTTCTTACCATAAAACAACTCAGCTCATAGGAACAGAAACAGCATATGATTGAACTCAATTTAGGACTGGGAAACAAACGCTTTCTCGCCTTACAAGAAACACATTCTGCTTTTGAGAAAAGAGCACTCTTCTACTCTCCTGTGTTTCCTATAGCGCCAGAAGAGTGAGCTTGCTCAGAACAAAAGAAGTGTACTTCCTGCACACACGGGCCATATCTAGTTCAACTTTGCTTAGGAAACTGACAAGAACAGTAGATCGTCTTCAGTCCAACACACTGTACATCCTGGGAACAGACGCGAGTGCTATTTGCCCTGTGTATGACAAAGGGAGCACAATAGTGACTCTTCTTACTAGAAAACAACTCTTGCTCGTAGGACCAGAAACTGCATGTGATTCAACTCCATTTAGGACTGGGAAACAAAAGCTAGCTCGCCTTACAAGAAACACACTCTGCTTTTGAGAAAAGAGCACTCTTCTACTCTACTTTGTTTCCTATAGGGCCAAAACAGTGAGCTTGCTCAGAACAAAAGAACTGTGCTTCCTACACACACGGGCCATATCTAGTTCAACTCTGCTTAGGAAACTGACAAGAACAATAGCTCCTCTTCAGTCCAATACAAAGTACTTGCAGGTCGCAGACGGGAGTCCTATTTGCACTGTGTTTGGCAAAGGGAGCACAGTAGTGACTTTCCTTTCCAGAAAACAACTCTTGCTCGTAGGACTAGAAACTGCATGTGATTCAACTCCATTTACGACTGGGAAACAAACGCAAGCTCGCCTTACAAAAAACACACTATGCTTTTTAGAAAAGAGCACTCTTCTACTCTAGTGTGTTTCCTATAGGCCAGAAGAGTGAGCTCGCTCAGAACAAAAGAACTGTGCTTCCTACACACACGGGCCATATCTAGTTCAACTCTGCTTAGGAAACTGACAAGAACAGTAGATCCTCTTCAGTCCAATACACTTTACATGCTGGGAACAGACGCCAGTGCTATTTGCCCTGTGTATGAAAATGGGAGCACAATAGTGACTATTCTTACCATAAAACAACTCTAGCTCATAGGAACAGAAACAGCATATGATTGAACTCAATTTAGGACTGGGAAACAAACGCTTGCTCGCCTTACAAGAAACACATTCTGCTTTTGAGAAAAGAGCACTCTTCTACTCTCCTGTGTTTCCTATAGGGCCAGAAGAGTGAGCTTGCTCAGAACAAAAGAAGTGTACTTCCTGCACACACGGGCCATATCTAGTTCAACTTTGCTTAGGAAACTGACAAGAACAGTAGATCGTCTTCAGTCCAAAACACTGTACATCCTGGGAACAGATGCGAGTGCTATTTGCCCTGTGTATGACAAAGGGAGCACAATAGTGACTCTTCTTACTAGAAAACAACTCTTGCTCATAGGTCCAGAAACTGCATATGATTCAACTCCATTTAGGACTGGGAAACAAAAGCTAGCTCGCCTTACAAGAAACACACTCTGCTTTTGAGAAAAGAGCACTCTTCTACTCTACTTTGTTTCCTATAGGGCCAAAACAGTGAGCTTGCTCAGAACAAAAGAACTGTGCTTCCTACACACATGGGCCATATCTAGTTCAACTCTGCTTAGGAAACTGACAAGAACAGTAGCTCCTCTTCAGTCCAATACACTGTACTTGCAGGTCGCAGATGGGAGTCCTATTTGCACTGTGTATGGCAATGGGAGCGAAATAGTGACTCCTCTTACCAGAAAACAACTCTTGCTCGTAGGACCAGAAACTCATGAGATTCAAATCTGTTTCTGACTGGGAAACAAACACTAGCTAGCCTTACAAGAAACACACTCTGCTTTTGAGAAAAGAGCACTCTTCTATTCTACTGTGTTTCCTATGGGGTCCGAACTGTGAGCTTGCTCAGAACAAAAGAACTATGCTTCCTACACACACGGGCCATATCTAGTTCAACTCTGCTTAGGAAATGGACAAGAACAGTAGCTCCTCTTCTGTCCAATACACTGTACTTGCAAAGAACTGTAGCGAGTGTTGTTTGCACTGTGTATGGCAATAGGAGCGCAATAGTGACTCTTCTTACCAGAAAACAACTCTTGCTCATAGGACAAGTAACTGCATATAATTCAACTCCATTTTGGACTGGGAAACAAACGCTAGCTCGCCTCACAAGAAACGCACTCTACTTTTGAGAAAAGAGCACTCTTCTACTCTACTGTGTTTCCTATAGGCCAGAAGAGTGAGCTTGCTCAGAACAAAAGAACTGTGCTTCCTACACACACGGGCCATATCTAGTTCAACTCTGCTTAGGAAACTGACAAGAGCAGTAGCTCCTCTTCAGTCCAATACACTGTACTTGCTGGGTATAGACGCGAGTGCTATTTGCACTGTGTTTGGCAAAGGGAGCACAATAGTGACTTTCCTTTCCAGAAAACAACTCTTGCTCATAGGACTAGAAACTGCATGTGATTCAACTCCATTTAGGACTGGGAAACAAACGCAAGCTCGCCTTACAAAAAACACACTCTGCTTTTGAGAAAAGAGCACTCTTCTACTCTAGTGTTTTTCCTATAGGCCAGAAGAGTGAGCTCGCTCAGAACAAAAGAACTGTGCTTCCTACACACACGGGCCATATCTAGTTCAACTCTGCTTAGGAAACTGACAAGAACAGTAGATCCTCTTCAGTCCAATACACTTTACATGCTGGGAACAGACGCCAGTGCTATTTGCCCTGTGTATGACAATGGGAGCACAATAGTGACTCTTCTTACCATAAAACAACTCTAGCTCATAGGAACAGAAACAGCATATGATTGAACTCAATTTAGGACTGGGAAACAAACGCTTGCTCGCCTTACAAGAAACACATTCTGCTTTTGAGAAAAGAGCACTCTTCTACTCTACTGTGTTTCCTATAGGCCAGAAGAGTGAGCTTGCTCAGAACAAAAGAACTGTGCTTCCTACACACACGGGCCATATCTAGTTCAACTCTGCTTAGGAAATGACAAGAGCAGTAGCTCCTCTTCAGTCCAATACACTGTACTTGCTTGGAACAGACGCGAGTGCTATTTGCACTGTGTTTGGCAAAGGGAGCACAATAGTGACTTTCCTTTCCAGAAAACAACTCTTGCTGGTAGGACTAGAAACTGCATGTGATTCAACTCCATTTAGGACTGGGAAACAAACGCAAGCTCGCCTTACAAAAAACACACTCTGCTTTTGAGAAAAGAGCACTCTTCTACTCTAGTGTGTTTCCTATAGGCCAGAAGAGTGAGCTGCTCAGAACAAAAGAACTGTGCTTCCTACACACACGGGCCATATCTAGTTCAACTCTGCTTAGGAAACTGACAAGAACAGTAGATCCTCTTCAGTCCAATACACTTTACATGCTGGGAACAGACGCCAGTGCTATTTGCCCTGTGTATGACAATGGGAGCACAATAGTGACTATTCTTACCATAAAACAACTCTAGCTCATAGGAACAGAAACAGCATATGATTGAACTCAATTTAGGACTGGGAAACAAACGCTTGCTCGCCTTACAAGAGACACATTCTGCTTTTGAGAAAAGAGCACTCTTCTACTCTCCTGTGTTTCCTATAGGGCCAGAAGAGTGAGCTTGCTCAGAACAAAAGAAGTGTACTTCCTGCACACACGGGCCATATCTAGTTCAACTTTGCTTAGGAAACTGACAAGAACAGTAGATCGTCTTCAGTCCAACACACTGTACATCCTGGGAACAGACGCGAGTGCTATTTGCCCTGTGTATGAAAAAGGGAGCACAATAGTGACTCTTGTTACTAGAAAACAACTCTTGCTCGTAGGACCAGAAACTGCATGTGATTCAACTCCATTTAGGACTGGGAAACAAAAGCTAGCTCGCCTTACAAGAAACACACTCTGCTTTTGAGAAAAGAGCACTCTTCTACTCTACTTTGTTTCCTATAGGGCCAAAACAGTGAGCTTGCTCAGAACAAAAGAACTGTGCTTCCTACACACATGGGCCATATCTAGTTCAACTCTGCTTAGGAAACTGACAAGAACAGTAGCTCCTCTTCAGTCCAATACACTGTACTTACAGGTCGCAGACGGGAGTCCTATTTGCACTGAGTATGGCAATGGGAGCGAAATAGTGACTCCTCTTACCAGAAAACAACTCTTGCTCGTAGGACCAGAAACTCATGAGATTCAAATCTGTTTCTGACTGGGAAACAAACACTAGCTAGCCTTACAAGAAACACACTCTGCTTTTGAGAAAAGAGCACTCTTCTATTCTACTGTGTTTCCTATGGGGTCCGAACTGTGAGCTTGCTCAGAACAAAAGAACTGTGCTTCCTATACACACGGGCCATATCTAGTTCAACTCTGCTTAGGTAACTGACAAGAACAGTAGATCCTCTTTAGTGCAATACACTGTACATGCTGGGAACAGACGCGAGTGCTATATTCCCTGTGTATGGCAATGGGAGCTCAATAGTGACTCTTCTTACCAGAAAACAACTCTTGCTTGTAGGACCAGAAACTGCATGTGATTCAACTCCATTTAGGACTTGGAAACAAACGCTAGTTAGCCTTAGAAGAAACACACTCTGCTTTGGAGAAAAGAGCACTCTTCTACTCTACTGTGTTTCCTAGAGGGCTAGAACAGTGAGCTTGCTCAGAACAAAAGAACTGTTCTTCCTACACACACGGGCCATATCTAGTTCAACTCTGCTTAGGAAACGGACTAGAACAGTAGCTCCTCTTCTGTCCAATACACTGTACTTGCAAAGAACTGTAGCGAGTGTTGTTTGCACTGTGTATGGCAATAGGAGCGCAATAGTGACTCTTCTTACCAGAAAACAACTCTTGCTCATAGGACAAGTAACTGCATATAATTCAACTCCATTTTGGACTGGGAAACAAACGCTAGCTCGCCTCACAAGAAACACACTCTGCTTTTGAGAAAAGAGCACTCTTCTACTCTACTGTGTTTCCTATAGGCCAGAAGAGTGAGCTCGCTCAGAACAAAAGAACTGTGCTTCCTACACACACGGGCCATATCTAGTTCAACTCTGCTTAGGAAACTGACAAGAGCAGTAGCTCCTCTTCAGTCCAATACACTGTACTTGCTGGGAACAGACGCGAGTGCTATTTGCACTGTGTTTGGCAAAGGGAGCACAATAGTGACTTTCCTTTCCAGAAAACAACTCTTGCTCGTAGGACTAGAAACTGCATGTGATTCAACTCCATTTAGGACTGGGAAAGAAACGCAAGCTCGCCTTACCAAAAAACACACTCTGCTTTTGAGAAAAGAGCACTCTTCTACTCTAGTGTGTTTCCTATAGGCCAGAAGAGTGAGCTCGCTCAGAACAAAAGAACTGTGCTTCCTACACACACGGGCCATATCTAGTTCAACTGTGCTTAGGAAACTGACAAGAACAGTAGATCCTCTTCAGTCCAATACACTTTACATGCTGGGAACAGACGCCAGTGTTATTTGCCCTGTGTATGACAATGGGAGCACAATAGTGACTATTCTTACCATAAAACAACTCTAGCTCATAGGAACAGAAACAGCATATGATTGAACTCAATTTAGGACTGGGAAACAAACGCTTGCTCGCCTTACAAGAAACACATTCTGCTTTTGAGAAAAGAGCACTCTTCTACTCTCCTGTGTTTCCTATAGGGCCAGAAGAGTGAGCTTGCTCAGAACAAAAGAAGTGTACTTCCTGCACACACGGGCCATATCTAGTTCAACTTTGCTTAGGAAACTGACAAGAACAGTAGATCGTCTTCAGTCCAACACACTGTACATCCTGGGAACAGACGCGAGTGCTATTTGCCCTGTGTATGACAAAGGGAGCACAATAGTGACTCTTCTTACTAGAAAACAACTCTTGCTCGTAGGACCAGAAACTGCATGTGATTCAACTCCATTTAGGACTGGGAAACAAATGCTAGCTCGCCTTACAAGAAACACACTCTGCTTTTGAGAAAAGAGCACTCTTCTACTCTACTTTGTTTCCTATAGGGCCAAAACAGTGAGCTTGCTCAGAACAAAAGAACTGTGCTTCCTACACACACGGGCCATATCTAGTTCAACTCTGCTTAGGAAACTGACAAGAACAGTAGCTCCTCTTCAGTCCAATACACTGTACTTGCAGGTCGCAGACGGGAGTCCTATTTGCACTGTGTTTGGCAAAGGGAGCACAATAGTGACTTTCCTTTCCAGAAAACAACTCTTGCTCGTAGGACTAGAAACTGCATGTGATTCAACTCCATTTAGGACTGGGAAACAAACGCAAGCTCGCCTTACAAAAAACACACTCTGCTTTTGAGAAAAGAGCACTCTTCTACTCTAGTGTGTTTCCTATAGGCCAGAAGAGTGAGCTCGCTCAGAACAAAAGAACTGTGCTTCCTACACACACGGGCCATATCTAGTTCAACTCTGCTTAGGAAACTGACAAGAACAGTAGATCCTCTTCAGTCCAATACACTTTACATGCTGGGAACAGACGCCAGTGCTATTTGCCCTGTGTATGACAATGGGAGCACAATGGTGACTCTTCTTACCATAAAACAACTCTAGCTCATAGGAACAGAAACAGCATATGATTGAACTCAATTTAGGACTGGGAAACAAACGCTTGCTCGCCTTACAAGAAACACATTCTGCTTTTGAGAAAAGAGCACTCTTCTACTCTCCTGTGTTTCCTGTAGGGCCAGAAGAGTGAGCTTGCTCAGAACAAAAGAAGTGTACTTCCTGCACACACGGGCCATATCTAGTTCAACTTTGCTTAGGAAACTGACAAGAACAGTAGATCGTCTTCAGTCCAACACACTGTACATCCTGGGAACAGACGCGAGTGCTATTTGCCCTGTGTATGAAAAAGGGAGCACAATAGTGACTCTTGTTACTAGAAAACAACTCTTGCTCGTAGGACCAGAAACTGCATGTGATTCAACTCCATTTAGGACTGGGAAACAAAAGCTAGCTCGCCTTACAAGAAACACACTCTGCTTTTGAGAAAAGAGCACTCTTCTACTCTACTTTGTTTCCTATAGGGCCAAAACAGTGAGCTTGCTCAGAACAAAAGAACTGTGCTTCCTACACACATGGGCCATATCTAGTTCAACTCTGCTTAGGAAACTGACAAGAACAGTAGCTCCTCTTCAGTCCAATACACTGTACTTACAGGTCGCAGACGGGAGTCCTATTTGCACTGAGTATGGCAATGGGAGCGAAATAGTGACTCCTCTTACCAGAAAACAACTCTTGCTCGTAGGACCAGAAACTCATGAGATTCAAATCTGTTTCTGACTGGGAAACAAACACTAGCTAGCCTTACAAGAAACACACTCTGCTTTTGAGAAAAGAGCACTCTTCTATTCTACTGTGTTTCCTATGGGGTCCGAACTGTGAGCTTGCTCAGAACAAAAGAACTGTGCTTCCTACACACACGGGCCATATCTAGTTCAACTCTGCTTAGGTAACTGACAAGAACAGTAGATCCTCTTTAGTGCAATACACTGTACATGCTGGGAACAGACGCGAGTGCTATATTCCCTGTGTATGGCAATGGGAGCTCAATAGTGACTCTTCTTACCAGAAAACAACTCTTGCTTGTAGGACCAGAAACTGCATGTGATTCAACTCCATTTAGGACTTGGAAACAAATGCTAGTTCGCCTTAGAAGAAACACACTCTGCTTTGGAGAAAAGAGCACTCTTCTACTCTACTGTGTTTCCTAGAGGCCTAGAACAGTGAGCTTGCTCAGAACAAAAGAACTGTGCTTCCTACACACACGGGCCATATCTAGTTCAACTCTGCTTAGGAAACGGACTAGAACAGTAGCTCCTCTTCTGTCCAATACACTGTACTTGCAAAGAACTGTAGCGAGTGTTGTTTGCACTGTGTATGGCAATAGGAGCACAATAGTGACTCTTCTTACCAGAAAACAACTCTTGCTCATAGGACAAGTAACTGCATATAATTCAACTCCATTTTGGACTGGGAAACAAACGCTAGCTCGCCTCACAAGAAACACACTCTGCTTTTGAGAAAAGAGCACTCTTCTACTCTACTGTGTTTCCTATAGGCCAGAAGAGTGAGCTCGCTCAGAACAAAAGAACTGTGCTTCCTACACACACGGTCCATATCTAGTTCAACTCTGCTTAGGAAACTGACAAGAGCAGTAGCTCCTCTTCAGTCCAATACACTGTACTTGCTGGGAACAGACGCGAGTGCTATTTGCACTGTGTTTGGCAAAGGGAGCACAATAGTGACTTTCCTTTCCAGAAAACAACTCTTGCTCGTAGGACTAGAAACTGCATGTGATTCAACTCCATTTAGGACTGGGAAACAAACGCTTGCTCGCCTTACAAGAAACACATTCTGCTTTTGAGAAAAGAGCACTCTTCTACTCTCCTGTGTTTCCTATAGGGCCAGAAGAGTGAGCTTGCTCAGAACAAAAGAACTGTGCTTCCTACACACACGGGCCATATCTAGTTCAACTGTGCTTAGGAAACTGACAAGAACAGTAGATCCTCTTCAGTCCAATACACTTTACATGCTGGGAACAGACGCCAGTGCTATTTGCCCTGTGTATGACAATGGGAGCACAATAGTGACTATTCTTACCATAAAACAACTCTAGCTCATAGGAACAGAAACAGCATATGATTGAACTCAATTTAGGACTGGGAAACAAACGCTTGCTCGCCTTACAAGAAACACATTCTGCTTTTGAGAAAAGAGCACTCTTCTACTCTCCTGTGTTTCCTATAGGGCCAGAAGAGTGAACTTGCTCAGAACAAAAGAAGTGTACTTCCTGCACACACGGGCCATATCTAGTTCAACTTTGCTTAGGAAACTGACAAGAACAGTAGATCGTCTTCAGTCCAACACACTGTACATCCTGGGAACAGACGCGAGTGCTATTTGCCCTGTGTATGACAAAGGGAGCACAATAGTGACTCTTCTTACTAGAAAACAACTCTTGCTCGTAGGACCAGAAACTGCATGTGATTCAACTCCATTTAGGACTGGGAAACAAAAGCTAGCTCGCCTTACAAGAAACACACTCTGCTTTTGAGAAAAGAGCACTCTTCTACTCTACTTTGTTTCCTATAGGGCCAAAACAGTGAGCTTGCTCAGAACAAAAGAACTGTGCTTCCTACACACACGGGCCATATCTAGTTCAACTCTGCTTAGGAAACTGACAAGAACAGTAGCTCCTCTTCAGTCCAATACACTGTACTTGCAGGTCGCAGACGGGAGTCCTATTTGCACTGTGTATGGCAATGGGAGCGAAATAGTGACTCCTCTTACCAGAAAACAACTCTTGCTCGTAGGACCAGAAACTCATGAGATTCAAATCTGTTTCTGACTGGGAAACAAACACTAGCTAGCCTTACAAGAAACACACTCTGCTTTTGAGAAAAGAGCACTCTTCTATTCTACTGTGTTTCCTATGGGGTCCGAACTGTGAGCTTGCTCAGAACAAAAGAACTGTGCTTCCTACACACACGGGCCATATCTAGTTCAACTCTGCTTAGGAAACTGACAAGAACAGTAGATCCTCTTTAGTGCAATACACTGTACATGCTGGGAAGAGACGCGAGTGCTATATTCCCTGTGCATGGCAATGGGAGCTCAATAGTGACTCTTCTTACCAGAAAACAACTCTTGCTTGTAGGACCAGAAACTGCATGTGATTCAACTCCATTTAGGACTTGGAAGTAAACGCTAGTTCGCCTTAGAAGAAACACACTCTGCTTTGGAGAAAAGAGCACTCTTCTACTCTACTGTGTTTACTACAGGGCTAGAACAGTGAGCTTGCTCAGAACCAAAGAACTGTGCTTCCTACACACACGGCCATATCTAGTTCAACTCTGCTTAGGAAACGGACAAGAACAGTAGCTCCTCTTCTGTCCAATACACTCTACTTGCAAAGAACTGTAGCGAGTGTTGTTTGCACTGTGTATGGCAATAGGAGCGCAATAGTGACTCTTCTTACCAGAAAACAACTCTTGCTCATAGGACAAGTAACTGCATATAATTCAACTCCATTTTGGACTGGGAAACAAACGCTAGCTCGCCTCACAAGAAACACACTCTGCTTTTGAGAAAAGAGCACTCTTCTACTCTACTGTGTTTCCTATAGGCCAGAAGAGTGAGCTTGCTCAGAACAAAAGAACTGTGCTTCCTACACACACGGGCCATATCTAGTTCAACTTTGCTTAGGAAATGACAAGAGCAGTAGCTCCTCTTCAGTCCAATACACTGTACTTGCTGGGAACAGACGCGAGTGCTATTTGCACTGTGTTTGGCAAAGGGAGCACAATAGTGACTTTCCTTTCCAGAAAACAACTCTTGCTCATAGGACTAGAAACTGCATGTGATTCAACTCCACTTAGGACTGGGAAACAAACGCAAGCTAGCCTTACAAAAAACACACTCTGCTTTTGAGAAAAGAGCACTCTTCTACTCTAGTGTGTTTCCTATAGGCCAGAAGAGTGAGCTGCTCAGAACAAAAGAACTGTGCTTCCTACACACACGGGCCATATCTAGTTCAACTCTGCTTAGGAAACTGACAAGAACAGTAGATCCTCTTCAGTCCAATACACTTTACATGCTGGGAACAGACGCCAGTGCTATTTGCCCTGTGTATGACAATGGGAGCACAATGGTGACTCTTCTTATCATAAAACAACTCTAGCTCATAGGAACAGAAACAGCATATGATTGAACTCAATTTAGGACTGGGAAACAAACGCTTGCTCGCCTTACAAGAAACACATTCTGCTTTTGAGAAAAGAGCACTCTTCTACTCTCCTGTGTTTCCTATAGGGCCAGAAGAGTGAGCTTGCTCAGAACAAAAGAAGTGTACTTCCTGCACACACGGGCCATATCTAGTTCAACTTTGCTTAGGAAACTGACAAGAACAGTAGATCGTCTTCAGTCCAACACACTGTACATCCTGGGAACAGACGCGAGTGCTATTTGCCCTTTGTATGAAAAAGGGAGCACAATAGTGACTCTTCTTACTAGAAAACAACTCTTGCTCGTAGGACCAGAAACTGCATGTGATTCAACTCCATTTAGGACTGGGAAACAAAAGCTAGCTCGCCTTACAAGAAACACACTCTGCTTTTGAGAAAAGAGCACTCTTCTACTCTACTTTGTTTCCTATAGGGCCAAAACAGTGAGCTTGCTCAGAACAAAAGAACTGTGCTTCCTACACACATGGGCCATATCTAGTTCAACTCTGCTTAGGAAACTGACAAGAACAGTAGCTCCTCTTCAGTCCAATACACTGTACTTACAGGTCGCAGACGGGAGTCCTATTTGCACTGAGTATGGCAATGGGAGCGAAATAGTGACTCCTCTTACCAGAAAACAACTCTTGCTCGTAGGACCAGAAACTCATGAGATTCAAATATGTTTCTGACTGGGAAACAAACACTAGGTAGCCTTACAAGAAACACACTCTGCTTTTGAGAATAGAGCACTCTTCTATTCTACTGTGTTTCCTATGGGGTCCGAACTGTGAGCTTGCTCAGAACAAAAGAACTGTGCTTCCTACACACACGGGCCATATCTAGTTCAACTCTGCTTAGTTAACTGACAAGAACAGTAGATCCTCTTTAGTGCAATACACTGTACATGCTGGGAACAGACGCGAGTGCTATATTCCCTGTGTATGGCAATGGGAGCACAATAGTGACTCTTCTTACCAGAAAACAACTCTTGCTTGTAGGACCAGAAACTGCATGTGATTCAACTCCATTTAGGACTTGGAAACAAACGCTAGTTCGCCTTAGAAGAAACACACTCTGCTTTGGAGAAAAGAGCACTCTTCTACTCTACTGTGTTTCCTAGAGGGCTAGAACAGTGAGCTTGCTCAGAACAAAAGAACTGTGCTTCCTACACACACGGGCCATATCTAGTTCAACTCTGCTTAGGAAACGGACTAGAACAGTAGCTCCTCTTCTGTCCAATACACTGTACTTGCAAAGAACTGTAGCGAGTGTTGTTTGCACTGTGTATGGCAATAGGAGCGCAATAGTGACTCTTCTTACCAGAAAACAACTCTTGCTCATAGGACAAGTAACTGCATATAATTCAACTCCATTTTGGACTGGGAAACAAACGCTAGCTCGCCTCACAAGAAACACACTCTGCTTTTGAGAAAAGAGCACTCTTCTACTCTACTGTGTTTCCTATAGGCCAGAAGAGTGAGCTCGCTCAGAACAAAAGAACTGTGCTTCCTACACACACGGGCCATATCTAGTTCAACTCTGCTTAGGAAACTGACAAGAGCAGTAGCTCCTCTTCAGTCCAATACACTGTACTTGCTGGGAACAGACGCGAGTGCTATTTGCACTGTGTTTGGCAAAGGGAGCACAATAGTGACTTTCCTTTCCAGAAAACAACTCTTGCTCGTAGGACTAGAAACTGCATGTGATTCAACTCCATTTAGGACTGGGAAAGAAACGCAAGCTCGCCTTACCAAAAAACACACTCTGCTTTTGAGAAAAGAGCACTCTTCTACTCTAGTGTGTTTCCTATAGGCCAGAAGAGTGAGCTCGCTCAGAACAAAAGAACTGTGCTTCCTACACACACGGGCCATATCTAGTTCAACTGTGCTTAGGAAACTGACAAGAACAGTAGATCCTCTTCAGTCCAATACACTTTACATGCTGGGAACAGACGCCAGTGTTATTTGCCCTGTGTATGACAATGGGAGCACAATAGTGACTATTCTTACCATAAAACAACTCTAGCTCATAGGAACAGAAACAGCATATGATTGAACTCAATTTAGGACTGGAAAACAAACGCTTGCTCGCCTTACAAGAAACACATTCTGCTTTTGAGAAAAGAGCACTCTTCTACTCTCCTGTGTTTCCTATAGGGCCAGAAGAGTGAGCTTGCTCAGAACAAAAGAAGTGTACTTCCTGCACACACGGGCCATATCTAGTTCAAGTTTGCTTAGGAAACTGACAAGAACAGTAGATCGTCTTCAGTCCAACACACTGTACATCCTGGGAACAGACGCGAGTGCTATTTGCCCTGTGTATGACAAAGGGAGCACAATAGTGACTCTTCTTACTAGAAAACAACTCTTGCTCGTAGGACCAGAAACTGCATGTGATTCAACTCCATTTAGGACTGGGAAACAAATGCTAGCTCGCCTTACAAGAAACACACTCTGCTTTTGAGAAAAGAGCACTCTTCTACTCTACTTTGTTTCCTATAGGGCCAAAACAGTGAGCTTGCTCAGAACAAAAGAACTGTGCTTCCTACACACACGGGCCATATCTAGTTCAACTCTGCTTAGGAAACTGACAAGAACAGTAGCTCCTCTTCAGTCCAATACACTGTACTTGCAGGTCGCAGACGGGAGTCCTATTTGCACTGTGTTTGGCAAAGGGAGCACAATAGTGACTTTCCTTTCCAGAAAACAACTCTTGCTCGTAGGACTAGAAACTGCATGTGATTCAACTCCATTTAGGACTGGGAAACAAACGCAAGCTCGCCTTACAAAAAACACACTCTGCTTTTGAGAAAAGAGCACTCTTCTACTCTAGTGTGTTTCCTATAGGCCAGAAGAGTGAGCTCGCTCAGAACAAAAGAACTGTGCTTCCTACACACACGGGCCATATCTAGTTCAACTCTGCTTAGGAAACTGACAAGAACAGTAGATCCTCTTCAGTCCAATACACTTTACATGCTGGGAACAGACGCCAGTGCTATTTGCCCTGTGTATGACAATGGGAGCACAATGGTGACTCTTCTTACCATAAAACAACTCTAGCTCATAGGAACAGAAACAGCATATGATTGAACTCAATTTAGGACTGGGAAACAAACGCTTGCTCGCCTTACAAGAAACACATTCTGCTTTTGAGAAAAGAGCACTCTTCTACTCTCCTGTGTTTCCTATAGGGCCAGAAGAGTGAGCTTGCTCAGAACAAAAGAAGTGTACTTCCTGCACACACGGGCCATATCTAGTTCAACTTTGCTTAGGAAACTGACAAGAACAGTAGATCGTCTTCAGTCCAACACACTGTACATTCTGGGAACAGACGCGAGTGCTATTTGCCCTGTGTATGAAAAAGGGAGCACAATAGTGACTCTTGTTACTAGAAAACAACTCTTGCTCGTAGGACCAGAAACTGCATGTGATTCAACTCCATTTAGGCCTGGGAAACAAAAGCTAGCTCGCCTTACAAGAAACACACTCTGCTTTTGAGAAAAGAGCACTCTTCTACTCTACTTTGTTTCCTATAGGGCCAAAACAGTGAGCTTGCTCAGAACAAAAGAACTGGGCTTCCTACACACATGGGCCATATCTAGTTCAACTCTGCTTAGGAAACTGACAAGAACAGTAGCTCCTCTTCAGTCCAATACACTGTACTTACAGGTCGCAGACGGGAGTCCTATTTGCACTGAGTATGGCAATGGGAGCGAAATAGTGACTCCTCTTACCAGAAAACAACTCTTGCTCGTAGGACCAGAAACTCATGAGATTCAAATCTGTTTCTGACTAGGAAACAAACACTAGCTATCCTTACAAGAAACACACTCTGCTTTTGAGAAAAGAGCACTCTTCTATTCTACTGTGTTTCCTATGGGGTCCGAACTGTGAGCTTGCTCAGAACAAAAGAACTGTGCTTCCTACACACACGGGCCATATCTAGTTCAACTCTGCTTAGTTAACTGACAAGAACAGTAGATCCTCTTTAGTGCAATACACTGTACATGCTGGGAACAGACGCGAGTGCTATATTCCCTGTGTATGGCAATGGGAGCTCAATAGTGACTCTTCTTACCAGAAAACAACTCTTGCTTGTAGGACCAGAAACTGCATGTGATTCAACTCCATTTAGGACTTGGAAACAAACGCTAGTTCGCCTTAGAAGAAACACACTCTGCTTTGGAGAAAAGAGCACTCTTCTACTCTACTGTGTTTCCTAGAGGGCTAGAACAGTGAGCTTGCTCAGAACAAAAGAACTGTGCTTCCTACACACACGGGCCATATCTAGTTCAACTCTGCTTAGGAAACGGACTAGAACAGTAGCTCCTCTTCTGTCCAATACACTGTACTTGCAAAGAACTGTAGCGAGTGTTGTTTGCACTGTGTATGGCAATAGGAGCGCAATAGTGACTCTTCTTACCAGAAAACAACTCTTGCTCATAGGACAAGTAACTGCATATAATTCAACTCCATTTTGGACTGGGAAAGAAACGCTAGCTCGCCTCACAAGAAACACACTCTGCTTTTGAGAAAAGAGCACTCTTCTACTCTACTGTGTTTCCTATGGGTTCCGAACAGTGAGCTTGCTCAATACAAAAGAACTGTGCTTCCTACACACAGGGGCCATATCTAGTTCAACTCTGCTTAGGAAACTGACAAGAACAGTAGATCATCTTCAGTGCAATACACTGTACATGCTGGGAACAGACACGAGTCCTATTTGCACTGTGTAAGGCAATGGGAGCGAAATAGTGACTCCTCTTACCAGAAAACAACTCTTGCTCGTAGGACCAGAAACTCATGAGATTCAAATCTGTTTCTGACTGGGAAACAAACACTAGCTAGCCTTACAAGAAACACACTCTGCTTTTGAGAAAATAGCACTCTTCTATTCTACTGTGTTTCCTATGTGGTCCGAACAGTGAGCTTGCTCAGAACAAAAGAACTGTGCTTCCTACACACACAGGCCATATCTAGTTCAACTCTGCTTAGGAAACTGTCAAGAACAGTAGATACTCTTCAGTGCAATACCCTGTACATGCTGGGACAGACGCGAGTGCTATTTACCCTGTGTATGGTAATGGGACCTCAATAGTGACTCTTCTTACCAGAAAACAACTCTTTCTTGTAAGACCAGAAACTACATGTGATTCAACTCCATTTAGGACTTGGAAACAAACGCTAGTTCGCCTTAGAAGAAACTCACTCTGCTTTGGAGAAAAGAGCACACTTCTACTCTACTGTGTTTCCTATAGGGCCAGAACAGTGAGCTTGCTCAGAACAAAAGAACTGTGCTTCCTACACACACGGGCCATATCTAGTTCAACTCTGCTTAGGAAACTGACAAGAACAGTAGCTCCTCTTCAGTACAATACACTGTACTTGCTGGGAACAGTAGATCCTCTTAAGTCCAATACACTGTACATGCTGGGAACAGATGCCAGTGCTATATGCCCTGTGTATGACAATGGGAGCTCACTAGTGACTCTTCTTACCAGAAAACAACTCTTGCTCGTAGGACCAGAAACTGCATGTGATTCAACTCCATTTAGGACTGAGAAACAAACGCTAGCTCGCCTTACAAGAAACACACTCTGCTTTTGAGAAAACGGCACTCTTCTACTCTACTGTATTTCCTCTGGGGTCCGAACAGTGAGCTTGCTCAGAAGAAAAGAACTGTGCTTCCTACACACACGGCCATAGCTAGTTCAATTCTGCTTAGGAAACTGACAAGAACAGTAGATCCTCTTCCGTCCAATACACTGTACATGCTGGGAGCAGACGCCAGAGCTATTTGCCCTGTGTATGACAATGGGAGCACAATAGTGACTCTTGATACCAGAAAACAACTCTTGCTCGTAGGAAGAGAAACTGCATGTGATTCAACTCCATGAATGACTGGGAAACAAACGCTAGCTCGCCTTACAAGAAACACACTCTGCTTTTTAGAAAAGAGCACTCTTCTTCTCTAATGTGTTTCCAATGGGGTCCGAACAGTGAGCATGTTCAGAACAAAAGAACTGTGCTTCCTACACACACGGGCCATATCTAGTTCAACTCTCCTTAGGAAACTGACAAGAACAGTAGCTCCTCTTCATTCCAATACACTGTACTTGCTGGGAACAGACGCGAGTGCTATTTGCACTGTGTATGGCAATGGGAACAAAATAGTGACTCTTCTTACCAGAAAACAACTCTTGCTCATAGGACGAAATACTGCATGGGATTCAACTACATTTAGGACCTGGAAACAAATGCTAGCTCGCCTTACAAGAAACACAGTCTGCTTTTGAGAAAAGAGCACTCTTCTACTCTACAGTGTTTCCTATAGGGCCAGAACAGTGAGCTTGCTCAAAACAAAAGAATTGTGCTTCCTACACACACGGGCCATATCTAGATCAATTCTGCTTAGGAAACTGACAAGAACAGTAGATCCTCTTAAGTCCAATACACTGTACATGCTGGGAACAGATGCCAGTGCTATATGCCCTGTGTATGACAATGGGAGCTCACTAGTGACTCTTCTTCCCAGAAAACAACTCTTGCTCGTAGGACCACAAACTGCATGTGATTCAACTCCATTTAGGACTGAGAAACAAACGCTAGCTCGCCTTACAAGAAACACACTCTGCTTTTGAGAAAAGGGCACTCTTCTACTCTACTGTATTTCCTCTGGGGTCCGAACAGTCAGCTTGCTCAGAACAAAAGAACTGTGCTTCCTACACACATGGGCCAAATCTAGTTCAACTCTGCTGAGGAAACTGACAAGAACAGTAGATCCTCCTCAGTGCAATACACTGTACATGCTGGGAACAGACGCCAGTGCTATTTGCACTGTGTATGGCAATGGGAGCCCAAGAGTGACTCTTCTTACCAGAAAACAACTCTTGCTCATAGGAAGAGAAACTGCATGTGATTCAACTCCATTTAGGACTGGGAAACAAACGCTACCTTGCCTTACAAGAAACACACTCTGCTTTTGAGAAAAGAGCACTCTTCTACTCTACTGGTTTTCCTAAAGGGCCAGGACAGTGAGCTTGCTCAGAACAAAAGAACTGTGCTTCCTGCATACACGGGGCATATCTAGTTCAACTCTGCTTAGGAAACTGACAAGAACAGTAGCTCCTCTTCAGTCCAATACACTGTACTTGCTGGGAACAGACGCCAGTGCTATTTGCCCTGTGTATGACAATGCGAGCACAATAGTGACTCTTATTAACAGAAAACAACTCTTGCTCATAGGAGCAGAACCTGCATGTGATTCAACTCCATTTAGGACTGGGAAACAAACACTAGCTCGCCTTACAAGAAACACACTCTGCTTTTGAGAAGAGAGCACTCTTCTACTCTACTGTGTTGCCTATGGGGTCCGAACAGTGAGCTAGCTCAGAATAAAAGAACTGTGCTTCCTACACACACGGGCTATATCTAGTTCAACTCTGCTTAGGAAACTGACAAGAACAGTAGCTCCTCTTCAGTGCAATACACTGTACATGCTGGGAACAGACCCCAGTGCTATTTGCCCTGTGTATGACAATGGGAGCGCAAAATGACTCTTCTTACTAGAAAACAACTCTTGCTCGTAGGACCAGAAACTGCATGTGATTCAACTCCATTTAGGACTGTGAAACAAACACTAGCTCGCCTTACATAAAAAGACAATCTGCTTTTGAGAAAAGAGCACTCTTCTACTATACTGTTTTTCCTATTGGGCCACAACAGTGAGCTTGCTCAGAACAAAAGAACTGTGCTTCTTACACACGGCCATATCTAGTTCAACTCTGCTTAGGAAACTGACAAGAACAGTAGATCCTCTTCAGTCCAATACACTGTACATGCTGGGAACAGACGCCAGTGCTATTTGCCCTGTGTATGACAATGGGAGCGCAATAGTGACTCTTCTTACCAGAAAACAATTCTTGCTCGTAGGACCAGAGTTGTTTTCTGTGATTCAACTCCCATTTAGGTTGGTAAACAAACGCTAGCTTGCATTACAAGAAACACACTCTGCTTTTGAGAAAAGAGCACTCTTCTACTCTACTGTGTTTCCTATGGGTTCCCAACAGTGAGCTTGCTCAGAACAAAAGAACTGTGCTTCATACATACCGGGCATATCGAGTTCAACTCTGCTTAGGAAACTGACAAGAACAGTAGCTCCTCTTCAGTCCAATACACTTTACATGCTGGGAACAGACACCAGTGCTATTTGCCCTGTGTATGACAGTGGGAGCACAATAGTGACTCTTTTTACCAGAAAACAACTCTTGCTCGTAGGACCAGAAAATGCATGTGATTCAACTCCCATTTAGGACTGGGAAACAAACGCTACCTCGCCTTACAAGAAACACACTCTGTTTTTGAGAAAAGAGCACTCTTCTACTCTACTGTGTTTCCTACATGGCCAGAACAATGAGCTTGTTAAGAACAAAAAAACTGTGTTTCCTACACACATGGCCATATCTAGTTCAACTCTGCTTAGGAAACTGACAAGAACAGTAGATCCCCTTCAGTCCAATACACTGTACATGCTGGGAACAGAAGCCAGTGCTATTTGCACTGTGTATGACAATGGGAGCACAAAAGTGACACTTCTTACCAGAAAACAGCTCTTGCTCATAGTACCAGAAACTGCAGGTGATTCAACTCCATTTAGGACTGGGAAACAAACGCAAGCTCTCCTTACAAGAAACACACTCTGCTTTTTAGAAAAGAGCACTCTTCTAATCTAATGTGTTTCCTATGGGGTTCGAAAAGTGAGCTTGCTCAGAACAAAAAATTGTGCTTCCTACACACACGGGCCATATCTAGTTAAACTCTGCTTAGGAATCTGACAAGAACAGTAGCTCCTCTTCAGTCCAATACACATTACTTGCTGGGAACAGACGCGAGTGCTATTTGCAGTGTGTATGGCAATGGGAGCGCAATAGTGACTCTTCTTACCAGAAAACAACTCTTGCTCATAGGACGAAAAACTGCATGGGATTCAACTACTTTTAGGACTGCGAAACAAATGCTAGCGCGCCTTACAAGAAACACACTCTGCTTTTGAGAAAAGAGCACTCTTCTACTCTACTGTGTTTCCTATGGGGTCCGAACATTGAGCTTGCTCAGAACAAAAGAACTGTGCATCCTACACACACGGGCCATATCTAGTTCAACTCTGCTTAGGAAACTGACAAGAGCAGTAGCTCCTCTTCAGTCCAATACACTGTACTTGCTGGGAACAGACGCGAGTGCTATTTGCACTGTGTTTGGCAAAGGGAGCACAATAGTGACTTTCCTTTCCAGAAAACAACTCTTGCTCGTAGGACTAGAAACTGCATGTGATTCAACTCCATTTAGGACTGGGAAAGAAACGCAAGCTCGCCTTACCAAAAAACACACTCTGCTTTTGAGAAAAGAGCACTCTTCTACTCTAGTGTGTTTCCTATAGGCCAGAAGAGTGAGCTCGCTCAGAACAAAAGAACTGTGCTTCCTACACACACGGGCCATATCTAGTTCAACTGTGCTTAGGAAACTGACAAGAACAGTAGATCCTCTTCAGTCCAATACACTTTACATGCTGGGAACAGACGCCAGTGTTATTTGCCCTGTGTATGACAATGGGAGCACAATAGTGACTATTCTTACCATAAAACAACTCTAGCTCATAGGAACAGAAACAGCATATGATTGAACTCAATTTAGGACTGGGAAACAAACGCTTGCTCGCCTTACAAGAAACACATTCTGCTTTTGAGAAAAGAGCACTCTTCTACTCTCCTGTGTTTCCTATAGGGCCAGAAGAGTGAGCTTGCTCAGAACAAAAGAAGTGTACTTCCTGCACACACGGGCCATATCTAGTTCAACTTTGCTTAGGAAACTGACAAGAACAGTAGATCGTCTTCAGTCCAACACACTGTACATCCTGGGAACAGACGCGAGTGCTATTTGCCCTGGTTATAACAAAGGGAGCACAATAGTGACTCTTCTTACTAGAAAACAACTCTTGCTCGTAGGACCAGAAACTGCATGTGATTCAACTCCATTTAGGACTGGGAAACAAATGCTAGCTCGCCTTACAAGAAACACACTCTGCTTTTGAGAAAAGAGCACTCTTCTACTCTACTTTGTTTCCTATAGGGCCAAAACAGTGAGCTTGCTCAGAACAAAAGAACTGTGCTTCCTACACACACGGGCCATATCTAGTTCAACTCTGCTTAGGAAACTGACAAGAACAGTAGCTCCTCTTCAGTCCAATACACTGTACTTGCAGGTCGCAGACGGGAGTCCTATTTGCACTGTGTTTGGCAAAGGGAGCACAATAGTGACTTTCCTTTCCAGAAAACAACTCTTGCTCGTAGGACTAGAAACTGCATGTGATTCAACTCCATTTAGGACTGGGAAACAAACGCAAGCTCGCCTTACAAAAAACACACTCTGCTTTTGAGAAAAGAGCACTCTTCTACTCTAGTGTGTTTCCTATAGGCCAGAAGAGTGAGCTCGCTCAGAACAAAAGAACTGTGCTTCCTACACACACGGGCCATATCTAGTTCAACTCTGCTTAGGAAACTGACAAGAACAGTAGATCCTCTTCAGTCCAATACACTTTACATGCTGGGAACAGACGCCAGTGCTATTTGCCCTGTGTATGACAATGGGAGCACAATGGTGACTCTTCTTACCATAAAACAACTCTAGCTCATAGGAACAGAAACAGCATATGATTGAACTCAATTTAGGACTGGGAAACAAACGCTTGCTCGCCTTACAAGAAACACATTCTGCTTTTGAGAAAAGAGCACTCTTCTACTCTCCTGTGTTTCCTGTAGGGCCAGAAGAGTGAGCTTGCTCAGAACAAAAGAAGTGTACTTCCTGCACACACGGGCCATATCTAGTTCAACTTTGCTTAGGAAACTGACAAGAACAGTAGATCGTCTTCAGTCCAACACACTGTACATCCTGGGAACAGACGCGAGTGCTATTTGCCCTGTGTATGAAAAAGGGAGCACAATAGTGACTCTTGTTACTAGAAAACAACTCTTGCTCGTAGGACCAGAAACTGCATGTGATTCAACTCCATTTAGGACTGGGAAACAAAAGCTAGCTCGCCTTACAAGAAACACACTCTGCTTTTGAGAAAAGAGCACTCTTCTACTCTACTTTGTTTCCTATAGGGCCAAAACAGTGAGCTTGCTCAGAACAAAAGAACTGTGCTTCCTACACACATGGGCCATATCTAGTTCAACTCTGCTTAGGAAACTGACAAGAACAGTAGCTCCTCTTCAGTCCAATACACTGTACTTACAGGTCGCAGACGGGAGTCCTATTTGCACTGAGTATGGCAATGGGAGCGAAATAGTGACTCCTCTTACCAGAAAACAACTCTTGCTCGTAGGACCAGAAACTCATGAGATTCAAATCTGTTTCTGACTGGGAAACAAACACTAGCTAGCCTTACAAGAAACACACTCTGCTTTTGAGAAAAGAGCACTCTTCTATTCTACTGTGTTTCCTATGGGGTCCGAACTGTGAGCTTGCTCAGAACAAAAGAACTGTGCTTCCTACACACACGGGCCATATCTAGTTCAACTCTGCTTAGGTAACTGACAAGAACAGTAGATCCTCTTTAGTGCAATACACTGTACATGCTGGGAACAGACGCGAGTGCTATATTCCCTGTGTATGGCAATGGGAGCTCAATAGTGACTCTTCTTACCAGAAAACAACTCTTGCTTGTAGGACCAGAAACTGCATGTGATTCAACTCCATTTAGGACTTGGAAACAAATGCTAGTTCGCCTTAGAAGAAACACACTCTGCTTTGGAGAAAAGAGCACTCTTCTACTCTACTGTGTTTCCTAGAGGCCTAGAACAGTGAGCTTGCTCAGAACAAAAGAACTGTGCTTCCTACACACACGGGCCATATCTAGTTCAACTCTGCTTAGGAAACGGACTAGAACAGTAGCTCCTCTTCTGTCCAATACACTGTACTTGCAAAGAACTGTAGCGAGTGTTGTTTGCACTGTGTATGGCAATAGGAGCACAATAGTGACTCTTCTTACCAGAAAACAACTCTTGCTCATAGGACAAGTAACTGCATATAATTCAACTCCATTTTGGACTGGGAAACAAACGCTAGCTCGCCTCACAAGAAACACACTCTGCTTTTGAGAAAAGAGCACTCTTCTACTCTACTGTGTTTCCTATAGGCCAGAAGAGTGAGCTCGCTCAGAACAAAAGAACTGTGCTTCCTACACACACGGTCCATATCTAGTTCAACTCTGCTTAGGAAACTGACAAGAGCAGTAGCTCCTCTTCAGTCCAATACACTGTACTTGCTGGGAACAGACGCGAGTGCTATTTGCACTGTGTTTGGCAAAGGGAGCACAATAGTGACTTTCCTTTCCAGAAAACAACTCTTGCTCGTAGGACTAGAAACTGCATGTGATTCAACTCCATTTAGGACTGGGAAACAAACGCTTGCTCGCCTTACAAGAAACACATTCTGCTTTTGAGAAAAGAGCACTCTTCTACTCTCCTGTGTTTCCTATAGGGCCAGAAGAGTGAGCTTGCTCAGAACAAAAGAACTGTGCTTCCTACACACACGGGCCATATCTAGTTCAACTGTGCTTAGGAAACTGACAAGAACAGTAGATCCTCTTCAGTCCAATACACTTTACATGCTGGGAACAGACGCCAGTGCTATTTGCCCTGTGTATGACAATGGGAGCACAATAGTGACTATTCTTACCATAAAACAACTCTAGCTCATAGGAACAGAAACAGCATATGATTGAACTCAATTTAGGACTGGGAAACAAACGCTTGCTCGCCTTACAAGAAACACATTCTGCTTTTGAGAAAAGAGCACTCTTCTACTCTCCTGTGTTTCCTATAGGGCCAGAAGAGTGAACTTGCTCAGAACAAAAGAAGTGTACTTCCTGCACACACGGGCCATATCTAGTTCAACTTTGCTTAGGAAACTGACAAGAACAGTAGATCGTCTTCAGTCCAACACACTGTACATCCTGGGAACAGACGCGAGTGCTATTTGCCCTGTGTATGACAAAGGGAGCACAATAGTGACTCTTCTTACTAGAAAACAACTCTTGCTCGTAGGACCAGAAACTGCATGTGATTCAACTCCATTTAGGACTGGGAAACAAAAGCTAGCTCGCCTTACAAGAAACACACTCTGCTTTTGAGAAAAGAGCACTCTTCTACTCTACTTTGTTTCCTATAGGGCCAAAACAGTGAGCTTGCTCAGAACAAAAGAACTGTGCTTCCTACACACACGGGCCATATCTAGTTCAACTCTGCTTAGGAAACTGACAAGAACAGTAGCTCCTCTTCAGTCCAATACACTGTACTTGCAGGTCGCAGACGGGAGTCCTATTTGCACTGTGTATGGCAATGGGAGCGAAATAGTGACTCCTCTTACCAGAAAACAACTCTTGCTCGTAGGACCAGAAACTCATGAGATTCAAATCTGTTTCTGACTGGGAAACAAACACTAGCTAGCCTTACAAGAAACACACTCTGCTTTTGAGAAAAGAGCACTCTTCTATTCTACTGTGTTTCCTATGGGGTCCGAACTGTGAGCTTGCTCAGAACAAAAGAACTGTGCTTCCTACACACACGGGCCATATCTAGTTCAACTCTGCTTAGGTAACTGACAAGAACAGTAGATCCTCTTTAGTGCAATACACTGTACATGCTGGGAAGAGACGCGAGTGCTATATTCCCTGTGCATGGCAATGGGAGCTCAATAGTGACTCTTCTTACCAGAAAACAACTCTTGCTTGTAGGACCAGAAACTGCATGTGATTCAACTCCATTTAGGACTTGGAAGTAAACGCTAGTTCGCCTTAGAAGAAACACACTCTGCTTTGGAGAAAAGAGCACTCTTCTACTCTACTGTGTTTACTACAGGGCTAGAACAGTGAGCTTGCTCAGAACCAAAGAACTGTGCTTCCTACACACACGGCCATATCTAGTTCAACTCTGCTTAGGAAACGGACAAGAACAGTAGCTCCTCTTCTGTCCAATACACTCTACTTGCAAAGAACTGTAGCGAGTGTTGTTTGCACTGTGTATGGCAATAGGAGCGCAATAGTGACTCTTCTTACCAGAAAACAACTCTTGCTCATAGGACAAGTAACTGCATATAATTCAACTCCATTTTGGACTGGGAAACAAACGCTAGCTCGCCTCACAAGAAACACACTCTGCTTTTGAGAAAAGAGCACTCTTCTACTCTACTGTGTTTCCTATAGGCCAGAAGAGTGAGCTTGCTCAGAACAAAAGAACTGTGCTTCCTACACACACGGGCCATATCTAGTTCAACTTTGCTTAGGAAATGACAAGAGCAGTAGCTCCTCTTCAGTCCAATACACTGTACTTGCTGGGAACAGACGCGAGTGCTATTTGCACTGTGTTTGGCAAAGGGAGCACAATAGTGACTTTCCTTTCCAGAAAACAACTCTTGCTCATAGGACTAGAAACTGCATGTGATTCAACTCCACTTAGGACTGGGAAACAAACGCAAGCTCGCCTTACAAAAAACACACTCTGCTTTTGAGAAAAGAGCACTCTTCTACTCTAGTGTGTTTCCTATAGGCCAGAAGAGTGAGCTGCTCAGAACAAAAGAACTGTGCTTCCTACACACACGGGCCATATCTAGTTCAACTCTGCTTAGGAAACTGACAAGAACAGTAGATCCTCTTCAGTCCAATACACTTTACATGCTGGGAACAGACGCCAGTGCTATTTGCCCTGTGTATGACAATGGGAGCACAATGGTGACTCTTCTTATCATAAAACAACTCTAGCTCATAGGAACAGAAACAGCATATGATTGAACTCAATTTAGGACTGGGAAACAAACGCTTGCTCGCCTTACAAGAAACACATTCTGCTTTTGAGAAAAGAGCACTCTTCTACTCTCCTGTGTTTCCTATAGGGCCAGAAGAGTGAGCTTGCTCAGAACAAAAGAAGTGTACTTCCTGCACACACGGGCCATATCTAGTTCAACTTTGCTTAGGAAACTGACAAGAACAGTAGATCGTCTTCAGTCCAACACACTGTACATCCTGGGAACAGACGCGAGTGCTATTTGCCCTTTGTATGAAAAAGGGAGCACAATAGTGACTCTTCTTACTAGAAAACAACTCTTGCTCGTAGGACCAGAAACTGCATGTGATTCAACTCCATTTAGGACTGGGAAACAAAAGCTAGCTCGCCTTACAAGAAACACACTCTGCTTTTGAGAAAAGAGCACTCTTCTACTCTACTTTGTTTCCTATAGGGCCAAAACAGTGAGCTTGCTCAGAACAAAAGAACTGTGCTTCCTACACACATGGGCCATATCTAGTTCAACTCTGCTTAGGAAACTGACAAGAACAGTAGCTCCTCTTCAGTCCAATACACTGTACTTACAGGTCGCAGACGGGAGTCCTATTTGCACTGAGTATGGCAATGGGAGCGAAATAGTGACTCCTCTTACCAGAAAACAACTCTTGCTCGTAGGACCAGAAACTCATGAGATTCAAATATGTTTCTGACTGGGAAACAAACACTAGGTAGCCTTACAAGAAACACACTCTGCTTTTGAGAATAGAGCACTCTTCTATTCTACTGTGTTTCCTATGGGGTCCGAACTGTGAGCTTGCTCAGAACAAAAGAACTGTGCTTCCTACACACACGGGCCATATCTAGTTCAACTCTGCTTAGTTAACTGACAAGAACAGTAGATCCTCTTTAGTGCAATACACTGTACATGCTGGGAACAGACGCGAGTGCTATATTCCCTGTGTATGGCAATGGGAGCACAATAGTGACACTTCTTACCAGAAAACAACTCTTGCTTGTAGGACCAGAAACTGCATGTGATTCAACTCCATTTAGGACTTGGAAACAAACGCTAGTTCGCCTTA
Source organism: Peromyscus eremicus (assembly GCF_949786415.1). Taxonomy (NCBI): domain Eukaryota; kingdom Metazoa; phylum Chordata; class Mammalia; order Rodentia; family Cricetidae; genus Peromyscus; species Peromyscus eremicus. Next base: position 53,500 of record NW_026735764.1, on the reverse strand, counting down.
GAAGAAACACACACTGCTTTGGAGAAAAGAGCACTCTTCTACTCTACTGTGTTTCCTAGAGGGCTAGAACAGTGAGCTTGCTCAGAACAAAAGAACTGTGCTTCCTACACACACGGGCCATATCTAGTTCAACTCTGCTTAGGAAACGGACTAGAACAGTAGCTCCTCTTCTGTCCAATACACTGTACTTGCAAAGAACTGTAGCGAGTGTTGTTTGCACTGTGTATGGCAATAGGAGCGCAATAGTGACTCTTCTTACCAGAAAACAACTCTTGCTCATAGGACAAGTAACTGCATATAATTCAACTCCATTTTGGACTGGGAAACAAACGCTAGCTCGCCTCACAAGAAACACACTCTGCTTTTGAGAAAAGAGCACTCTTCTACTCTACTGTGTTTCCTATAGGCCAGAAGAGTGAGCTCGCTCAGAACAAAAGAACTGTGCTTCCTACACACACGGGCCATATCTAGTTCAACTCTGCTTAGGAAACTGACAAGAGCAGTAGCTCCTCTTCAGTCCAATACACTGTACTTGCTGGGAACAGACGCGAGTGCTATTTGCACTGTGTTTGGCAAAGGGAGCACAATAGTGACTTTCCTTTCCAGAAAACAACTCTTGCTCGTAGGACTAGAAACTGCATGTGATTCAACTCCATTTAGGACTGGGAAAGAAACGCAAGCTCGCCTTACCAAAAAACACACTCTGCTTTTGAGAAAAGAGCACTCTTCTACTCTAGTGTGTTTCCTATAGGCCAGAAGAGTGAGCTCGCTCAGAACAAAAGAACTGTGCTTCCTACACACACGGGCCATATCTAGTTCAACTGTGCTTAGGAAACTGACAAGAACAGTAGATCCTCTTCAGTCCAATACACTTTACATGCTGGGAACAGACGCCAGTGTTATTTGCCCTGTGTATGACAATGGGAGCACAATAGTGACTATTCTTACCATAAAACAACTCTAGCTCATAGGAACAGAAACAGCATATGATTGAACTCAATTTAGGACTGGGAAACAAACGCTTGCTCGCCTTACAAGAAACACATTCTGCTTTTGAGAAAAGAGCACTCTTCTACTCTCCTGTGTTTCCTATAGGGCCAGAAGAGTGAGCTTGCTCAGAACAAAAGAAGTGTACTTCCTGCACACACGGGCCATATCTAGTTCAAGTTTGCTTAGGAAACTGACAAGAACAGTAGATCGTCTTCAGTCCAACACACTGTACATCCTGGGAACAGACGCGAGTGCTATTTGCCCTGTGTATGACAAAGGGAGCACAATAGTGACTCTTCTTACTAGAAAACAACTCTTGCTCGTAGGACCAGAAACTGCATGTGATTCAACTCCATTTAGGACTGGGAAACAAATGCTAGCTCGCCTTACAAGAAACACACTCTGCTTTTGAGAAAAGAGCACTCTTCTACTCTACTTTGTTTCCTATAGGGCCAAAACAGTGAGCTTGCTCAGAACAAAAGAACTGTGCTTCCTACACACACGGGCCATATCTAGTTCAACTCTGCTTAGGAAACTGACAAGAACAGTAGCTCCTCTTCAGTCCAATACACTGTACTTGCAGGTCGCAGACGGGAGTCCTATTTGCACTGTGTTTGGCAAAGGGAGCACAATAGTGACTTTCCTTTCCAGAAAACAACTCTTGCTCGTAGGACTAGAAACTGCATGTGATTCAACTCCATTTAGGACTGGGAAACAAACGCAAGCTCGCCTTACAAAAAACACACTCTGCTTTTGAGAAAAGAGCACTCTTCTACTCTAGTGTGTTTCCTATAGGCCAGAAGAGTGAGCTCGCTCAGAACAAAAGAACTGTGCTTCCTACACACACGGGCCATATCTAGTTCAACTCTGCTTAGGAAACTGACAAGAACAGTAGATCCTCTTCAGTCCAATACACTTTACATGCTGGGAACAGACGCCAGTGCTATTTGCCCTGTGTATGACAATGGGAGCACAATGGTGACTCTTCTTACCATAAAACAACTCTAGCTCATAGGAACAGAAACAGCATATGATTGAACTCAATTTAGGACTGGGAAACAAACGCTTGCTCGCCTTACAAGAAACACATTCTGCTTTTGAGAAAAGAGCACTCTTCTACTCTCCTGTGTTTCCTATAGGGCCAGAAGAGTGAGCTTGCTCAGAACAAAAGAAGTGTACTTCCTGCACACACGGGCCATATCTAGTTCAACTTTGCTTAGGAAACTGACAAGAACAGTAGATCGTCTTCAGTCCAACACACTGTACATCCTGGGAACAGACGCGAGTGCTATTTGCCCTGTGTATGAAAAAGGGAGCACAATAGTGACTCTTGTTACTAGAAAACAACTCTTGCTCGTAGGACCAGAAACTGCATGTGATTCAACTCCATTTAGGCCTGGGAAACAAAAGCTAGCTCGCCTTACAAGAAACACACTCTGCTTTTGAGAAAAGAGCACTCTTCTACTCTACTTTGTTTCCTATAGGGCCAAAACAGTGAGCTTGCTCAGAACAAAAGAACTGGGCTTCCTACACACATGGGCCATATCTAGTTCAACTCTGCTTAGGAAACTGACAAGAACAGTAGCTCCTCTTCAGTCCAATACACTGTACTTACAGGTCGCAGACGGGAGTCCTATTTGCACTGAGTATGGCAATGGGAGCGAAATAGTGACTCCTCTTACCAGAAAACAACTCTTGCTCGTAGGACCAGAAACTCATGAGATTCAAATCTGTTTCTGACTAGGAAACAAACACTAGCTATCCTTACAAGAAACACACTCTGCTTTTGAGAAAAGAGCACTCTTCTATTCTACTGTGTTTCCTATGGGGTCCGAACTGTGAGCTTGCTCAGAACAAAAGAACTGTGCTTCCTACACACACGGGCCATATCTAGTTCAACTCTGCTTAGTTAACTGACAAGAACAGTAGATCCTCTTTAGTGCAATACACTGTACATGCTGGGAACAGACGCGAGTGCTATATTCCCTGTGTATGGCAATGGGAGCTCAATAGTGACTCTTCTTACCAGAAAACAACTCTTGCTTGTAGGACCAGAAACTGCATGTGATTCAACTCCATTTAGGACTTGGAAACAAACGCTAGTTCGCCTTAGAAGAAACACACTCTGCTTTGGAGAAAAGAGCACTCTTCTACTCTACTGTGTTTCCTAGAGGGCTAGAACAGTGAGCTTGCTCAGAACAAAAGAACTGTGCTTCCTACACACACGGGCCATATCTAGTTCAACTCTGCTTAGGAAACGGACTAGAACAGTAGCTCCTCTTCTGTCCAATACACTGTACTTGCAAAGAACTGTAGCGAGTGTTGTTTGCACTGTGTATGGCAATAGGAGCGCAATAGTGACTCTTCTTACCAGAAAACAACTCTTGCTCATAGGACAAGTAACTGCATATAATTCAACTCCATTTTGGACTGGGAAAGAAACGCTAGCTCGCCTCACAAGAAACACACTCTGCTTTTGAGAAAAGAGCACTCTTCTACTCTACTGTGTTTCCTATGGGTTCCGAACAGTGAGCTTGCTCAATACAAAAGAACTGTGCTTCCTACACACAGGGGCCATATCTAGTTCAACTCTGCTTAGGAAACTGACAAGAACAGTAGATCATCTTCAGTGCAATACACTGTACATGCTGGGAACAGACACGAGTCCTATTTGCACTGTGTAAGGCAATGGGAGCGAAATAGTGACTCCTCTTACCAGAAAACAACTCTTGCTCGTAGGACCAGAAACTCATGAGATTCAAATCTGTTTCTGACTGGGAAACAAACACTAGCTAGCCTTACAAGAAACACACTCTGCTTTTGAGAAAATAGCACTCTTCTATTCTACTGTGTTTCCTATGTGGTCCGAACAGTGAGCTTGCTCAGAACAAAAGAACTGTGCTTCCTACACACACAGGCCATATCTAGTTCAACTCTGCTTAGGAAACTGTCAAGAACAGTAGATACTCTTCAGTGCAATACCCTGTACATGCTGGGACAGACGCGAGTGCTATTTACCCTGTGTATGGTAATGGGACCTCAATAGTGACTCTTCTTACCAGAAAACAACTCTTTCTTGTAAGACCAGAAACTACATGTGATTCAACTCCATTTAGGACTTGGAAACAAACGCTAGTTCGCCTTAGAAGAAACTCACTCTGCTTTGGAGAAAAGAGCACACTTCTACTCTACTGTGTTTCCTATAGGGCCAGAACAGTGAGCTTGCTCAGAACAAAAGAACTGTGCTTCCTACACACACGGGCCATATCTAGTTCAACTCTGCTTAGGAAACTGACAAGAACAGTAGCTCCTCTTCAGTACAATACACTGTACTTGCTGGGAACAGTAGATCCTCTTAAGTCCAATACACTGTACATGCTGGGAACAGATGCCAGTGCTATATGCCCTGTGTATGACAATGGGAGCTCACTAGTGACTCTTCTTACCAGAAAACAACTCTTGCTCGTAGGACCAGAAACTGCATGTGATTCAACTCCATTTAGGACTGAGAAACAAACGCTAGCTCGCCTTACAAGAAACACACTCTGCTTTTGAGAAAACGGCACTCTTCTACTCTACTGTATTTCCTCTGGGGTCCGAACAGTGAGCTTGCTCAGAAGAAAAGAACTGTGCTTCCTACACACACGGCCATAGCTAGTTCAATTCTGCTTAGGAAACTGACAAGAACAGTAGATCCTCTTCCGTCCAATACACTGTACATGCTGGGAGCAGACGCCAGAGCTATTTGCCCTGTGTATGACAATGGGAGCACAATAGTGACTCTTGATACCAGAAAACAACTCTTGCTCGTAGGAAGAGAAACTGCATGTGATTCAACTCCATGAATGACTGGGAAACAAACGCTAGCTCGCCTTACAAGAAACACACTCTGCTTTTTAGAAAAGAGCACTCTTCTTCTCTAATGTGTTTCCAATGGGGTCCGAACAGTGAGCATGTTCAGAACAAAAGAACTGTGCTTCCTACACACACGGGCCATATCTAGTTCAACTCTCCTTAGGAAACTGACAAGAACAGTAGCTCCTCTTCATTCCAATACACTGTACTTGCTGGGAACAGACGCGAGTGCTATTTGCACTGTGTATGGCAATGGGAACAAAATAGTGACTCTTCTTACCAGAAAACAACTCTTGCTCATAGGACGAAATACTGCATGGGATTCAACTACATTTAGGACCTGGAAACAAATGCTAGCTCGCCTTACAAGAAACACAGTCTGCTTTTGAGAAAAGAGCACTCTTCTACTCTACAGTGTTTCCTATAGGGCCAGAACAGTGAGCTTGCTCAAAACAAAAGAATTGTGCTTCCTACACACACGGGCCATATCTAGATCAATTCTGCTTAGGAAACTGACAAGAACAGTAGATCCTCTTAAGTCCAATACACTGTACATGCTGGGAACAGATGCCAGTGCTATATGCCCTGTGTATGACAATGGGAGCTCACTAGTGACTCTTCTTCCCAGAAAACAACTCTTGCTCGTAGGACCACAAACTGCATGTGATTCAACTCCATTTAGGACTGAGAAACAAACGCTAGCTCGCCTTACAAGAAACACACTCTGCTTTTGAGAAAAGGGCACTCTTCTACTCTACTGTATTTCCTCTGGGGTCCGAACAGTCAGCTTGCTCAGAACAAAAGAACTGTGCTTCCTACACACATGGGCCAAATCTAGTTCAACTCTGCTGAGGAAACTGACAAGAACAGTAGATCCTCCTCAGTGCAATACACTGTACATGCTGGGAACAGACGCCAGTGCTATTTGCACTGTGTATGGCAATGGGAGCCCAAGAGTGACTCTTCTTACCAGAAAACAACTCTTGCTCGTAGGAAGAGAAACTGCATGTGATTCAACTCCATTTAGGACTGGGAAACAAACGCTACCTTGCCTTACAAGAAACACACTCTGCTTTTGAGAAAAGAGCACTCTTCTACTCTACTGGTTTTCCTAAAGGGCCAGGACAGTGAGCTTGCTCAGAACAAAAGAACTGTGCTTCCTGCATACACGGGGCATATCTAGTTCAACTCTGCTTAGGAAACTGACAAGAACAGTAGCTCCTCTTCAGTCCAATACACTGTACTTGCTGGGAACAGACGCCAGTGCTATTTGCCCTGTGTATGACAATGCGAGCACAATAGTGACTCTTATTAACAGAAAACAACTCTTGCTCATAGGAGCAGAACCTGCATGTGATTCAACTCCATTTAGGACTGGGAAACAAACACTAGCTCGCCTTACAAGAAACACACTCTGCTTTTGAGAAGAGAGCACTCTTCTACTCTACTGTGTTGCCTATGGGGTCCGAACAGTGAGCTAGCTCAGAATAAAAGAACTGTGCTTCCTACACACACGGGCTATATCTAGTTCAACTCTGCTTAGGAAACTGACAAGAACAGTAGCTCCTCTTCAGTGCAATACACTGTACATGCTGGGAACAGACCCCAGTGCTATTTGCCCTGTGTATGACAATGGGAGCGCAAAATGACTCTTCTTACTAGAAAACAACTCTTGCTCGTAGGACCAGAAACTGCATGTGATTCAACTCCATTTAGGACTGTGAAACAAACACTAGCTCGCCTTACATAAAAAGACAATCTGCTTTTGAGAAAAGAGCACTCTTCTACTATACTGTTTTTCCTATTGGGCCACAACAGTGAGCTTGCTCAGAACAAAAGAACTGTGCTTCTTACACACGGCCATATCTAGTTCAACTCTGCTTAGGAAACTGACAAGAACAGTAGATCCTCTTCAGTCCAATACACTGTACATGCTGGGAACAGACGCCAGTGCTATTTGCCCTGTGTATGACAATGGGAGCGCAATAGTGACTCTTCTTACCAGAAAACAATTCTTGCTCGTAGGACCAGAGTTGTTTTCTGTGATTCAACTCCCATTTAGGTTGGTAAACAAACGCTAGCTTGCATTACAAGAAACACACTCTGCTTTTGAGAAAAGAGCACTCTTCTACTCTACTGTGTTTCCTATGGGTTCCCAACAGTGAGCTTGCTCAGAACAAAAGAACTGTGCTTCATACATACCGGGCATATCGAGTTCAACTCTGCTTAGGAAACTGACAAGAACAGTAGCTCCTCTTCAGTCCAATACACTTTACATGCTGGGAACAGACACCAGTGCTATTTGCCCTGTGTATGACAGTGGGAGCACAATAGTGACTCTTTTTACCAGAAAACAACTCTTGCTCGTAGGACCAGAAAATGCATGTGATTCAACTCCCATTTAGGACTGGGAAACAAACGCTACCTCGCCTTACAAGAAACACACTCTGTTTTTGAGAAAAGAGCACTCTTCTACTCTACTGTGTTTCCTACATGGCCAGAACAATGAGCTTGTTAAGAACAAAAAAACTGTGTTTCCTACACACATGGCCATATCTAGTTCAACTCTGCTTAGGAAACTGACAAGAACAGTAGATCCCCTTCAGTCCAATACACTGTACATGCTGGGAACAGAAGCCAGTGCTATTTGCACTGTGTATGACAATGGGAGCACAAAAGTGACACTTCTTACCAGAAAACAGCTCTTGCTCGTAGTACCAGAAACTGCAGGTGATTCAACTCCATTTAGGACTGGGAAACAAACGCAAGCTCTCCTTACAAGAAACACACTCTGCTTTTTAGAAAAGAGCACTCTTCTAATCTAATGTGTTTCCTATGGGGTTCGAAAAGTGAGCTTGCTCAGAACAAAAAATTGTGCTTCCTACACACACGGGCCATATCTAGTTAAACTCTGCTTAGGAATCTGACAAGAACAGTAGCTCCTCTTCAGTCCAATACACATTACTTGCTGGGAACAGACGCGAGTGCTATTTGCAGTGTGTATGGCAATGGGAGCGCAATAGTGACTCTTCTTACCAGAAAACAACTCTTGCTCATAGGACGAAAAACTGCATGGGATTCAACTACTTTTAGGACTGCGAAACAAATGCTAGCGCGCCTTACAAGAAACACACTCTGCTTTTGAGAAAAGAGCACTCTTCTACTCTACTGTGTTTCCTATGGGGTCCGAACATTGAGCTTGCTCAGAACAAAAGAACTGTGCATCCTACACACACGGGCCATATCTAGTTCAACTCTGCTTAGGAAACTGACAAGAACAGTAGCTCCTCTTCAGTACAATACACTGTACTTACTGGGATCAGACGCGAGTGCTCTTTGCACTGTGCATGGCAATGGGAGCACAATAGTGACTTCCTTACCAGAAAACAACTCTTGCTCGTGGGACCAACAACTGCATGTGATTCAACTCCATTTAGGACTGGAAAACAAACGCTAGCTCGCCTTACAAAAACACACTCTGCTTTTGAGAAAAGAGCACTCTTCTACTCTACTGAGTTTCCTATAGGGCCAGAACAGTGAGCTTGCTCAGAACAAAAGAACTGTGCTTCCTACACACACGGCAATATCTAGTTCAATTCTGCTTAGGAAACTAACAAGAACAGTAGATGCTCTTCATTCCAATACACTGTACATGCTTGGAACAGACGACAGTGCTATTTGCCCTTTGTATGACAATGGGAGCACAATAGTGACTCTTCTTACCAGAAAACAACTCTTGCTCGTAGGACCAGAAACTGCATGTGATTCAACTCCATGTATGACTGGGAAACAAACGCTAGCTCGCCTTACAAGAAACAAACTCTGCTTTTTAGAAAAGAGAACTCTTCTACTCTAATGTGTTTCCTATGGGTTCCGAACAGTGAGCTTGCTCAGAACAAAATAACTGGGCTTCCTACACACACGAGCCATATCTAGTTCAACTCTGCTTAGGAAACTTACAAGAACAGTAGCTCCTCTTCATTCCAATACACTGTACTTGCTGGGAACAGACGCGAGTGCTATTTGCACTGTGTATGGCAATGGGAACACAATAGTGACTCTTCTTACCAGAAAACAACTCTTGCTCATAGGACGAAATACTGCATGGGATTCAACTACATTTAGGACTGGAAAACAAATGCTAGCTCGCCTTACAAGAAACACACTCTGCTTTTGAAAAAAGAGCAATCTTCTACTCTACTGTGTTTCCTGTAGGGCCAAAACAGTGAGCTTGCTCAGTACAAAAGAACTGTGCTTCCTACACACACGGCCATATCTAGTTCAATTCTGCTTAGGAAACTGACAAGAACAGTAGATCCTCTTCAGTCCAATACACTGTACATGCTGGGAACAGACGCCAGTGCTATTTGCCCTGTGTATGACAATGGGAGTTCAATAGTGACTCTTCTTACCAGAATACAACTCTTGCTTGTAGGACCAGAAACTGCATGTGATTCAACTCCATTTAGGACTGGGAAACAAATGCTAGCTGGCCTTACAAGAAACACACTCTGCTTTTGAGAAAAGAGCACTCTTCTACTCTTCTGTGTTTCTTATGGGGTTCGAACAGTGAGCTTGCTCAGAACAAAAGAACTGTGCTTCCTACACACACGAGCCATGTCTAGATCAACTCTGCTTAGGAAACTGACAAGAACAGTAGCTCCTCTTCATTCCAATACACTGCACTTGCTGGGAACAGACGCGAGTGGTATTTGTACTGTGTATGGCAATGGGAGCGCAATAGTGACCCTTCTTACGAAAAAACAACTCTTGCTCATAGGACCAGAAACTGCATGTGATTCAACTCCATTTAGGACTGGGAAACAAACGCTAGCTGGCCTTACAAGAAACACACTCTGCTTTTGAGAAAAGAGCAGTATTCTACTCTAATGTGTTTCCTATAGGGCCAGAACAGTGAGCTTGCTCAGAACAAAAGAACTGTGCTTCCTACACACACGGGCCATATCTAGTTCAACTCTGCTTAGCAAACTGACAAGAACAGTAGCTCCTCTTCAGTCCAATACACTGTACAGGCTGGGAAGAGACGCGAGTGCTATTTGCATGGTGTATGGGAATGGGAGCGCAATAGTGAATTTCCTTACCAGAAAACAACTCTTTCTCATAGGACCAAAAACTGCATGTGATTCAACTCCATTTAGGACTTGGAAACAAACGCTAGCTCGCCTTACAAGAAACACACTCTCCTTTTGAGAAAAGAGCACTCTTCTACTCTACTGTGTTTCTTATAGGGCCAAAACATTGAGCTTGCTCAGAACAAAAGAACTGTGCTTCCTACACACAAGGCCATATCTAGTTCAATTCTGCTTCAGAAACTGACAAGAACAGTAGATCCTCTTCAGTCCAATACACTGTACATGCTGGGAACAGACGCCAGTGCTATTTGCCCTGTGTATGACAATGGGAGCACAATAGTGACTCTTGATACCAGAAAACAACTCTTGCTCATAGAACCAGATACTGCCTGTGATTCAACTCCATTTAGGACTGGGAAACAAATGCTAGCTTGCCTTACAAGAAACACACTCTGATTTTGAGAAAAGAGCAGTATTCTACTCTAATGTGTTTCCTATAGGGCCAGAACAGTGAGCTTACTCAGAACAAAGAACTGTGCTTCCTACACACACGAGCCACATCTACTTCAACTCTGCTTAGGAAACTGACAAGAACAATAGCTCCTCTTCAGTCCAATAAACTGTAAATGCTGGGAACAGACGCCAGTGCTATTTGCCTTGTGTATGACACTGGGAGCGCAATAGTGACTCTTCTTACCAGAAAACAACTCTTGATGGTAGGACCAGAAATTGCATGTGATTCAACTCCATTTAGGACTGGGAAACAAACGCTAGCTGGCCTTACAAGAAACACACTCTGCTTTTGAGAAAAGAGCACTCTTCTACTCTATTGTTTTTCCTATATGGCCAAAACAGTGAGTTTGCTCAGAACAAAAGAACTGTGTATCCTACACACACGGGCCATGTATAGCTCAACTCTGCTTAGGAAACTGACAAGAACAGTAGCTCCTCTTCATTCCAATACACTGTACTTGCTGGAAACAGACGCGAGTGTTAATTGCAGTGTGTATAGCAATGGGAGCCCAATAGTGTCTCTTTGTACCAGTAAACAACTCTTGCTCGTAGGACCAAATACTGCATGTGACTCAACTCCATTTCAGACTGGGAAACAAACGCTAGCTCGCCTTACAAGAAACACACTCTGCTTTTGAGAAAAGGGCACTCTTCTACTCTACTGTGTTTCCTATGGGATCCGAACAGTGAGCTTGCTCAGAACAAAATAACTGTGCTTCCTACACACACAGGCCATATCTAGTTCAACTCTGCATAGGAAACTGACAAGAACAGTAGCTCCTCTTCAGTCCAATACACTGTACTGGCTGGGAACAGACGCGTGTGCTATTTGAACTGTGTATGGCAATGGGAGCACAATAGTGACTCTTCTTACCAGAAAACAACTCTTGCTCGTAGGACCAGAAACTGCATGTGATTCAACTCCATTTAGGACTGGGAAACAAACGCTAGCTCGCCTTACCAGAAACAAACTCTGCTTCTGAGAAAAGAGCACTTTTCTACTCTACTGTGTTTCCTATAGGGCCAGAACAGTGAGCTTGCTAAGAACAAAAGAACTGTGCTTCCTACACACACGGGCCATATCTAGTTCAACTCTGCTTAGGAAACTGACAAGAACAGTAGCTCCTCTTCAGTCCAATACACTATACTTGCAGGTCGCAGACAGGAGTCCTATTTGCAGTGTGTATGGCAATGGGAGCGAAATAGTGACTCTTCTTACCATAAAACAAGTCTAGCTCATAGGACCAGAAACTGCATGTGATTGAACTCAATTTAGGACTGGGAAACAAACGCTAGCTCACCTTACAAGAAACACATTCTGCTTTAGAGAAAAGAGCACTCTTCTACTCTTCTGTGTTTCCTATTGGGCCAGAAGAGTGAGCTTGCTCAGAACAAAAGAAGTGTACTTCCTGCACACACGGGCCATATCTAGTTCAACTTTGCTTAGGAAACTGACAAGAACAGTAGATCCTCTTCAGTCCAATACACTGTACTTGCTGGGAACAGATGCGAGTGCTATTTTCCCTGTGTATAGCAAAGGAAGCACAATAGTGACTCTTCTTACCAGAAAAAAACTCTTGCTCGTAGGACCAGAAACTGCATGGGATTCAACTCCATTTAGGACTGGGAAACAAACGCTAGCTCGCCTTACAAGAAACACACTCTGCTTTTGAGAAAAGAGCACTCTTCTACTCTACTGTGTTTCCAATGGGGTCTGAACAGTGAGCTTGCTCAGAACAAAAGAACTGTGCTTCCTACACACACGGGCCATATCTAGTTCAACTCTGCTTAGGAAACTGACAAGAACAGTAGATCCTCTTAAGTCCAATACACTGTACATGCTGGGAACAGATGCCAGTGCTATATGCCCTGTGTATGACAATGGGAGCTCACTAGTGACTCTACTTAAAAGAAAACAACTCTTGCTCGTAGGACCAGAAACTGCATGTGATTCAACTCCATTTAGGACTGAGAAACAAACGCTAGCTCGCCTTACAAGAAACACACTCTGCTTTTGAGAAAAGGGCACTCTTCTACTCTACTGTATTTCCTCTGGGGTCCGAACAGTGAGCTTGCTCAGAAGAAAAGAACTGTGCTTCCTACACACACGGCCATAGCTAGTTCAATTCTGCTTAGGAAACTGACAAGAACAGTAGATCCTCTTCCGTCCAATACACTGTACTTGCTGGGAGCAGACGCCTGTGCTATTTGCCCTGTGTATGACAATGGGAGCACAATAGTGACTCTTGATACCAGAAAACAACTCTTGCTTGTAGGACCAGAAACTGCATGGGATTCAACTCCATTTAGGACTGGGAAACAAACGCTAGCTCGCCTTACAAGAAACACACTCTGCTTTTGAGAAAAGAGCAGTATTCTAGTCTAATGTGTTTCCTATAGGGCCAGAACAGTGAGCTTCCTCAGAACAAAAGAACTGTGCTTCCTACACACACGGCCATATCTAGTTCAATTCTGCTTAGGAAACTAACAAGAACAGTAGATCCTCTTCATTCCAATACACTGTACATGCTGGGAACAGACGACAGTGCTATTTGCCCTTTGTATGACAATGGGAGCACAATAGTGACTCTTCTTACCAGAAAACAACTCTTGCTCGTAGGACCAGAAACTGCATGTGATTCAACTCCATGTATGACTGGGAAACAAACGCTAGCTCGCCTTACAAGAAACAAACTCTGCTTTTTAGAAAAGAGAACTCTTCTACTCTAATGTGTTTCCTATGGGTTCCGAACAGTGAGCTTGCTCAGAACAAAATAACTGGGCTTCCTACACACACGAGCCATATCTAGTTCAACTCTGCTTAGGAAACTTACAAGAACAGTAGCTCCTCTTCATTCCAATACACTGTACTTGCTGGGAACAGACGCGAGTGCTATTTGCACTGTGTATGGCAATGGGAACACAATAGTGACTCTTCTTACCAGAAAACAACTCTTGCTCATAGGACGAAATACTGCATGGGATTCAACTACATTTAGGACTGGAAAACAAATGCTAGCTCGCCTTACAAGAAACACACTCTGCTTTTGAAAAAAGAGCAATCTTCTACTCTACTGTGTTTCCTGTAGGGCCAAAACAGTGAGCTTGCTCAGTACAAAAGAACTGTGCTTCCTACACACACGGGCCATATCTAGTTCAACTCTGCTTAGGTAACTGTCAAGAACAGTAGATCCTCTTCAGTGCAATACCCTGTACATGCTGGGACAGACGCGATTGCTTTTTACCCTGTGTATGGTAATGGGAGCTCAATAGTGACTCTTCTTACCAGAAAACAACTCCTTCTTGTAGGACCAGAAACTGCATGTGATTCAACTCCATTTAGGTCTTGGAAACAAACGCTAGTTCGCCTTAGAAGAAACACACTCTGCTTTGGAGAAAAGAGCACACTTCTACTCTACTGTGTTTCCTATATGGCCAGAACAGTGAGCTTGCTCAGAACAAAAGAACTGTGCTTCCTACACATACGGGCCATATCTAGTTCAACTCTGCTTAGGAAACTGACAAGAACAGTAGATCCTCTTCAGTCCAATACACTTTACATGCTGGGAACAGACGCCAGTGCTATTTGCCCTGTGTAGGAAAATGGGAGCGCAATAGTGACTCTTCTTACCATAAAACAAGTCTAGCTCATAGGACCAGAAACTGCATGTGATTGAACTCAATTTAGGACTGGGAAACAAACGCTAGCTCACCTTACAAGAAACACATTCTGCTTTTGAGAAAAGAGCACTCTTCTACTCTTCTGTGTTTCCTATAGGGCCAGAAGAGTGAGCTTGGTCAGAACAAAAGAAGTGTACTTCCTGAACACACGGGCCATATCTAGTTCAACTTTGCTTAGGAAACTGACAAGAACAGTAGATCCTCTTCAGTCCAATACACTGTACTTGCTGGGAACAGATGCGAGTGCTATTTTCCCTGTGTATAGCAAAGGAAGCACAATAGTGACTTTCCTTTCCAGAAAACAACTCTTGCTCGTAGGACTAGAAACTGCATGTGATTCAACTCCATTTAGGACTGGGAAACAAACACAAGTTCGCCTTACAAAAAACACACTCTGCTTTTGAGAAAAGAGCACTCTTCTACTCTACTGTGTTTCCTATAGGGCCAGAAGAGTGAGCTTGCTCAGAACAAAAGAAGTGTACTTCCTGCACACACGGGCCATATCTAGTTCAACTTTGCTTAGGAAACTGACAAGAACAGTAGATCCTCTTCAGTCCAATACACTGTACTTGCTGGGAACAGATGCGAGTGCTATTTTCCCTGTGTATAGCAAAGGAAGCACAATAGTGACTCTTCTTACCAGAAAAAAACTCTTGCTCGTAGGACCAGAAACTGCATGGGATTCAACTCCATTTAGGACTGGGAAACAAACGCTAGCTCGCCTTACAAGAAACACACTCTGCTTTTGAGAAAAGAGCACTCTTCTACTCTACTGTGTTTCCAATGGGGTCTGAACAGTGAGCTTGCTCAGAACAAAAGAACTGTGCTTCCTACACACACGGGCCATATCTAGTTCAACTCTGCTTAGGAAACTGACAAGAACAGTAGATCCTCTTAAGTCCAATACACTGTACATGCTGGGAACAGATGCCAGTGCTATATGCCCTGTGTATGACAATGGGAGCTCACTAGTGACTCTACTTAAAAGAAAACAACTCTTGCTCGTAGGACCAGAAACTGCATGTGATTCAACTCCATTTAGGACTGAGAAACAAATGCTAGCTCGCCTTACAAGAAACACACTCTGCTTTTGAGAAAAGGGCACTCTTCTACTCTACTGTATTTCCTCTGGGGTCCGAACAGTGAGCTTGCTCAGAAGAAAAGAACTGTGCTTCCTACACACACGGCCATAGCTAGTTCAATTCTGCTTAGGAAACTGACAAGAACAGTAGATCCTCTTCCGTCCAATACACTGTACTTGCTGGGAGCAGACGCCTGTGCTATTTGCCCTGTGTATGACAATGGGAGCACAATAGTGACTCTTGATACCAGAAAACAACTCTTGCTTGTAGGACCAGAAACTGCATGGGATTCAACTCCATTTAGGACTGGGAAACAAACGCTAGCTCGCCTTACAAGAAACACACTCTGCTTTTGAGAAAAGAGCAGTATTCTAGTCTAATGTGTTTCCTATAGGGCCAGAACAGTGAGCTTCCTCAGAACAAAAGAACTGTGCTTCCTACACACACGGCCATATCTAGTTCAATTCTGCTTAGGAAACTAACAAGAACAGTAGATCCTCTTCATTCCAATACACTGTACATGCTGGGAACAGACGACAGTGCTATTTGCCCTTTGTATGACAATGGGAGCACAATAGTGACTCTTCTTACCAGAAAACAACTCTTGCTCGTAGGACCAAAAACTGGATGTGATTCAACTCCATGTATGACTGGGAAACAAACGCTAGCTCGCCTTACAAGAAACAAACTCTGCTTTTTAGAAAAGAGAACTCTTCTACTCTAATGTGTTTCCTATGGGTTCCGAACAGTGAGCTTGCTCAGAACAAAATAACTGGGCTTCCTACACACACGAGCCATATCTAGTTCAACTCTGCTTAGGAAACTTACAAGAACAGTAGCTCCTCTTCATTCCAATACACTGTACTTGCTGGGAACAGACGCGAGTGCTATTTGCACTGTGTATGGCAATGGGAACACAATAGTGACTCTTCTTACCAGAAAACAACTCTTGCTCATAGGACGAAATACTGCATGGGATTCAACTACATTTAGGACTGGAAAACAAATGCTAGCTCGCCTTACAAGAAACACACTCTGCTTTTGAAAAAAGAGCAATCTTCTACTCTACTGTGTTTCCTGTAGGGCCAAAACAGTGAGCTTGCTCAGTACAAAAGAACTGTGCTTCCTACACACACGGGCCATATCTAGTTCAACTCTGCTTAGGTAACTGTCAAGAACAGTAGATCCTCTTCAGTGCAATACCCTGTACATGCTGGGACAGACGCGATTGCTTTTTACCCTGTGTATGGTAATGGGAGCTCAATAGTGACTCTTCTTACCAGAAAACAACTCCTTCTTGTAGGACCAGAAACTGCATGTAATTCAACTCCATTTAGGTCTTGGAAACAAACGCTAGTTCGCCTTAGAAGAAACACACTCTGCTTTGGAGAAAAGAGCACACTTCTACTCTACTGTGTTTCCTATATGGCCAGAACAGTGAGCTTGCTCAGAACAAAAGAACTGTGCTTCCTACACATACGGGCCATATCTAGTTCAACTCTGCTTAGGAAACTGACAAGAACAGTAGATCCTCTTCAGTCCAATACACTTTACATGCTGGGAACAGACGCCAGTGCTATTTGCCCTGTGTAGGAAAATGGGAGCGCAATAGTGACTCTTCTTACCATAAAACAAGTCTAGCTCATAGGACCAGAAACTGCATGTGATTGAACTCAATTTAGGACTGGGAAACAAACGCTAGCTCACCTTACAAGAAACACATTCTGCTTTTGAGAAAAGAGCACTCTTCTACTCTTCTGTGTTTCCTATAGGGCCAGAAGAGTGAGCTTGGTCAGAACAAAAGAAGTGTACTTCCTGAACACACGGGCCATATCTAGTTCAACTTTGCTTAGGAAACTGACAAGAACAGTAGATCCTCTTCAGTCCAATACACTGTACTTGCTGGGAACAGATGCGAGTGCTATTTTCCCTGTGTATAGCAAAGGAAGCACAATAGTGACTTTCCTTTCCAGAAAACAACTCTTGCTCGTAGGACTAGAAACTGCATGTGATTCAACTCCATTTAGGACTGGGAAACAAACACAAGTTCGCCTTACAAAAAACACACTCTGCTTTTGAGAAAAGAGCACTCTTCTACTCTACTGTGTTTCCTATAGGGCCAGAAGAGTGAGCTTGCTCAGAACAAAAGAAGTGTACTTCCTGCACACACGGGCCATATCTAGTTCAACTTTGCTTAGGAAACTGACAAGAACAGTAGATCCTCTTCAGTCCAATACACTGTACTTGCTGGGAACAGATGCGAGTTCTATTTTCCCTGTGTATAGCAAAGGAAGCACAATAGTGACTCTTCTTACCAGAAAAAAACTCTTGCTCGTAGGACCAGAAACTGCATGGGATTCAACTCCATTTAGGACTGGGAAACAAACGCTAGCTCGCCTTACAAGAAACACACTCTGCTTTTGAGAAAAGAGCACTCTTCTACTCTACTGTGTTTCCAATGGGGTCTGAACAGTGAGCTTGCTCAGAACAAAAGAACTGTGCTTCCTACACACACGGGCCATATCTAGTTCAACTCTGCTTAGGAAACTGACAAGAACAGTAGATCCTCTTAAGTCCAATACACTGTACATGCTGGGAACAGATGCCAGTGCTATATGCCCTGTGTATGACAATGGGAGCTCACTAGTGACTCTACTTAAAAGAAAACAACTCTTGCTCGTAGGACCAGAAACTGCATGTGATTCAACTCCATTTAGGACTGAGAAACAAATGCTAGCTCGCCTTACAAGAAACACACTCTGCTTTTGAGAAAAGGGCACTCTTCTACTCTACTGTATTTCCTCTGGGGTCCGAACAGTGAGCTTGCTCAGAAGAAAAGAACTGTGCTTCCTACACACACGGCCATAGCTAGTTCAATTCTGCTTAGGAAACTGACAAGAACAGTAGATCCTCTTCCGTCCAATACACTGTACTTGCTGGGAGCAGACGCGTGTGCTATTTGCCCTGTGTATGACAATGGGAGCACAATAGTGACTCTTGATACCAGAAAACAACTCTTGCTTGTAGGATCAGAAACTGCATGGGATTCAACTCCATTTAGGACTGGGAAACAAACGCTAGCTCGCCTTACAAGAAACACACTCTGCTTTTGAGAAAAGAGCAGTATTCTAGTCTAATGTGTTTCCTATAGGGCCAGAACAGTGAGCTTCCTCAGAACAAAAGAACTGTGCTTCCTACACACACGGCCATATCTAGTTCAATTCTGCTTAGGAAACTAACAAGAACAGTAGATCCTCTTCATTCCAATACACTGTACATGCTGGAAACAGACGACAGTGCTATTTGCCCTTTGTATGACAATGGGAGCACAATAGTGACTCTTCTTACCAGAAAACAACTCTTGCTCGTAGGACCAAAAACTGCATGTGATTCAACTCCATGTATGACTGGGAAACAAACGCTAGCTCGCCTTACAAGAAACAAACTCTGCTTTTTAGAAAAGAGAACTCTTCTACTCTAATGTGTTTCCTATGGGTTCCGAACAGTGAGCTTGCTCAGAACAAAATAACTGGGCTTCCTACACACACGAGCCATATCTAGTTCAACTCTGCTTAGGAAACTTACAAGAACAGTAGCTCCTCTTCATTCCAATACACTGTACTTGCTGGGAACAGACGCGAGTGCTATTTGCACTGTGTATGGCAATGGGAACACAATAGTGACTCTTCTTACCAGAAAACAACTCTTGCTCATAGGACGAAATACTGCATGGGATTCAACTACATTTAGGACTGGAAAACAAATGCTAGCTCGCCTTACAAGAAACACACTCTGCTTTTGAAAAAAGAGCAATCTTCTACTCTACTGTGTTTCCTGTAGGGCCAAAACAGTGAGCTTGCTCAGTACAAAAGAACTGTGCTTCCTACACACACGGGCCATATCTAGTTCAACTCTGCTTAGGTAACTGTCAAGAACAGTAGATCCTCTTCAGTGCAATACCCTGTACATGCTGGGACAGACGCGATTGCTTTTTACCCTGTGTATGGTAATGGGAGCTCAATAGTGACTCTTCTTACCAGAAAACAACTCCTTCTTGTAGGACCAGAAACTGCATGTGATTCAACTCCATTTAGGTCTTGGAAACAAACGCTAGTTCGCCTTAGAAGAAACACACTCTGCTTTGGAGAAAAGAGCACACTTCTACTCTACTGTGTTTCCTATATGGCCAGAACAGTGAGCTTGCTCAGAACAAAAGAACTGTGCTTCCTACACATACGGGCCATATCTAGTTCAACTCTGCTTAGGAAACTGACAAGAACAGTAGATCCTCTTCAGTCCAATACACTTTACATGCTGGGAACAGACGCCAGTGCTATTTGCCCTGTGTAGGAAAATGGGAGCGCAATAGTGACTCTTCTTACCATAAAACAAGTCTAGCTCATAGGACCAGAAACTGCATGTGATTGAACTCAATTTAGGACTGGGAAACAAACGCTAGCTCACCTTACAAGAAACACATTCTGCTTTTGAGAAAAGAGCACTCTTCTACTCTTCTGTGTTTCCTATAGGGCCAGAAGAGTGAGCTTGGTCAGAACAAAAGAAGTGTACTTCCTGAACACACGGGCCATATCTAGTTCAACTTTGCTTAGGAAACTGACAAGAACAGTAGATCCTCTTCAGTCCAATACACTGTACTTGCTGGGAACAGATGCGAGTGCTATTTTCCCTGTGTATAGCAAAGGAAGCACAATAGTGACTTTCCTTTCCAGAAAACAACTCTTGCTCGTAGGACTAGAAACTGCATGTGATTCAACTCCATTTAGGACTGGGAAACAAACACAAGTTCGCCTTACAAAAAACACACTCTGCTTTTGAGAAAAGAGCACTCTTCTACTCTACTGTGTTTCCTATAGGGCCAGAAGAGTGAGCTTGCTCAGAACAAAAGAAGTGTACTTCCTGCACACACGGGCCATATCTAGTTCAACTTTGCTTAGGAAACTGACAAGAACAGTAGATCCTCTTCAGTCTAATACACTGTACATCCTGGGAACAGACGCGAGTGCTATTTGCCCTGTGTATGACACAGGGAGCACAATAGTGACTCTTCTTACTAGAAAACAACTCTTGCTCGTAGGACGAGAAACTGCATGTGATTCAACTCCATTTAGGACTGGGAAACAAAAGCTAGCTCGCCTTACAAGAAACACACTCTCCTTTTGAGAAAAGAGCACTCTTCTACTCTACTTTGTTTCCTATAGGGCCAAAACAGTGAGCTTGCTCAGAACAAAAGAACTCTGCTTCCTACACACACGGGCCATATCTTGTTTAACTCTGCTTAGAAAACTGACAAGAACAGTAGATCCTCTTCAGGCCAATACACTGTACATGCTGGGAACAGACGCCAGTGCTATTTGCCCTGTGTATGAAAATGGGAGCACAATAGTGACTCTTCTTACCAGAAAACAACTCTTGCTCCTAGGATCAGAAATACATGTGATTCAACTCCATTTAGGACTGTGAAACAAACGCTAGCTAGCCTTACAAGAAATACACTCTGCTTTTGAGAAAAGAGCACTCTTCTACTCTACTGTGTTTCCTATGGGGTCCGAACAGTGAGCTTGCTCAGAGCAAAAGGACTGTGCTTCCTACAAACACGGGCCATATCTAGTTCAACTCTGCGTAGGAAACGGACAAGAACAGTAGCTCCTCTTCTGTCCAGTACACTGTACTTGCAAAGAACAGTAGCGAATGTTGTTTGCACTGTGTATGGCAATGGGAGCACAAGGGTGACTCTTCTTACCAGAAAAAAACTCTTGCTCATAGGACAAGAAACTGCATGAAATTCAACTACATTTAGGACTGGGAAACAAACGCTAGCTCGCCTTACAAGAAACAAACTCTGCTTCTGAGAAAAGAGCACTCTTCTACTCTTCTGTGTTTTCTATAGGGCCAGAACAGTGAGCTTGCTCAGAACAAAAGAACTGTGCTTCCTACACACACGGGCCATATCTAGTTCAACTCTGCTTAGGAAACTGACAAGAACAGAAGCTCCTCTTCAGTACAATACACTGTACTTGCTGGGAACAGACGTGAGTGCTATTTGCACTGTTTATGGCAAAGGGAGCACAATAGTGACTTTCCTTACCAGAAAACAACTCTTGCTCGTAGGACCAGAAACTGCATGTGATTCAACTCCATTTTGGACTGGGAAACAAACGCTAGCTCGCCTTACAAGAAACACTCTCTGCTTTTGAGAAAAGAGCACTCTTCTATTCTACTGTGTTTCCTATGGGGTCCGAACAGTGAGCTTGCTCAGAACAAAAGAACTGTGCTTCCTACACACACGGGCCATATCTAGTTCAACTCTGCTTAGGTAACTGTCAAGAACAGTAGATCCTCTTCAGTGCAATACCCTGTACATGCTGGGACAGACGTGATTGCTTTTTACCCTGTGTATGGTAATGGGAGCTCAATAGTGACTCTTCTTACCAGAAAACAACTCCTTCTTGTAGGACCAGAAACTGCATGTGATTCAACTCCATTTAGGTCTTGGAAACAAACGCTAGTTCGCCTTAGAAGAAACACACTCTGCTTTGGAGAAAAGAGCACACTTCTACTCTACTGTGTTTCCTATAAGGCCAGAACAGTGAGCTTGCTCAGAACAAAAGAACTGTGCTTCCTACACACACGGGCCATATCTAGTTCAACTCTGCTTAGGAAACTGACAAGAACAGTAGATCCTCTTCAGTCCAATACACTTTACATGCTGGGAACAGACGCCAGTGCTATTTGCCCTGTGTAGGAAAATGGGAGCGCAATAGTGACTCTTCTTACCATAAAACAAGTCTAGCTCATAGGACCAGAAACTGCATGTGATTGAACTCAATTTAGGACTGGGAAACAAACGCTAGCTCACCTTACAAGAAACACATTCTGCTTTTGAGAAAAGAGCACTCTTCTACTCTCCTGTGTTTCCTATAGGGCCAGAAGAGTGAGCTTGCTCAGAACAAAAGAAGTGTACTTCCTGCACACACGGGCCATATCTAGTTCAACTTTGCTTAGGAAACTGACAAGAACAGTAGATCCTCTTCAGTCCAATACACTGTACTTGCTGGGAACAGATGCGAGTGCTATTTTCCCTGTGTATAGCCAAGGAAGCACAATAGTGACTCTTCTTACCAGAAAAAAACTCTTGCTCGTAGGACCAGAAACTGCATGGGATTCAACTCCATTTAGGTCTGGGAAACAAACGCTAGCTCGCCTTACAAGAAACACACTCTGCTTTTGAGAAAAGGGCACTCTTCTACTCTACTGTGTTTCCAATGGGGTCTGAACAGTGAGCTTGCTCAGAACAAAAGAACTGTGCTTCCTACACACACGGGCCATATCTAGTTCAACTCTGCTTAGGAAACTGACAAGAACAGTAGATCCTCTTAAGTCCAATACACTGTACATGCTGGGAACAGATGCCAGTGCTATATGCCCTGTGTATGACAATGGGAGCTCACTAGTGACTCTACTTAAAAGAAAACAACTCTTGCTCGTAGGACCAGAAACTGCATGTGATTCAACTCCATTTAGGACTGAGAAACAAATGCTAGCTCGCCTTACAAGAAACACACTCTGCTTTTGAGAAAAGGGCACTCTTCTACTCTACTGTATTTCCTCTGGGGTCCGAACAGTGAGCTTGCTCAGAAGAAAAGAACTGTGCTTCCTACACACACGGCCATAGCTAGTTCAATTCTGCTTAGGAAACTGACAAGAACAGTAGATCCTCTTCCGTCCAATACACTGTACTTGCTGGGAGCAGACGCGTGTGCTATTTGCCCTGTGTATGACAATGGGAGCACAATAGTGACTCTTGATACCAGAAAACAACTCTTGCTTGTAGGACCAGAAACTGCATGGGATTCAACTCCATTTAGGACTGGGAAACAAACGCTAGCTCGCCTTACAAGAAACACACTCTGCTTTTGAGAAAAGAGCAGTATTCTAGTCTAATGTGTTTCCTATAGGGCCAGAACAGTGAGCTTCCTCAGAACAAAAGAACTGTGCTTCCTACACACACGGCCATATCTAGTTCAATTCTGCTTAGGAAACTAACAAGAACAGTAGATCCTCTTCATTCCAATACACTGTACATGCTGGGAACAGACGACAGTGCTATTTGCCCTTTGTATGACAATGGGAGCACAATAGTGACTCTTCTTACCAGAAAACAACTCTTGCTCGTAGGACCAGAAACTGCATGTGATTCAACTCCATGTATGACTGGGAAACAAACGCTAGCTCGCCTTACAAGAAACAAACTCTGCTTTTTAGAAAAGAGAACTCTTCTACTCTAATGTGTTTCCTATGGGTTCCGAACAGTGAGCTTGCTCAGAACAAAATAACTGGGCTTCCTACACACACGAGCCATATCTAGTTCAACTCTGCTTAGGAAACTTACAAGAACAGTAGCTCCTCTTCATTCCAATACACTGTACTTGCTGGGAACAGACGCGAGTGCTATTTGCACTGTGTATGGCAATGGGAACACAATAGTGACTCTTCTTACCAGAAAACAACTCTTGCTCATAGGACGAAATACTGCATGGGATTCAACTACATTTAGGACTGGAAAACAAATGCTAGCTCGCCTTACAAGAAACACACTCTGCTTTTGAAAAAAGAGCAATCTTCTACTCTACTGTGTTTCCTGTAGGGCCAAAACAGTGAGCTTGCTCAGTACAAAAGAACTGTGCTTCCTACACACACGGCCATATCTAGTTCAATTCTGCTTAGGAAACTGACAAGAACAGTAGATCCTCTTCAGTCCAATACACTGTACATGCTGGGAACAGACGCCAGTGCTATTTGCCCTGTGTATGACAATGGGAGTTCAATAGTGACTCTTCTTACCAGAATACAACTCTTGCTTGTAGGACCAGAAACTGCATGTGATTCAACTCCATTTAGGACTGGGAAACAAATGCTAGCTGGCCTTACAAGAAACACACTCTGCTTTTGAGAAAAGAGCACTCTTCTACTCTTCTGTGTTTCTTATGGGGTTCGAACAGTGAGCTTGCTCAGAACAAAAGAACTGTGCTTCCTACACACACGGGCCATGTCTAGATCAACTCTGCTTAGGAAACTGACAAGAACAGTAGCTCCTCTTCATTCCAATACACTGCACTTGCTGGGAACAGACGCGAGTGGTATTTGTACTGTGTATGGCAATGGGAGCGCAATAGTGACCCTTCTTACGAAAAAACAACTGTTGCTCATAGGACCAGAAACTGCATGTGATTCAACTCCATTTAGGACTGGAAAACAAACGCTAGCTGGCCTTACAAGAAACACACTCTGCTTTTGAGAAAAGAGCAGTATTCTACTCTAATGTGTTTCCTATAGGGCCAGAACAGTGAGCTTGCTCAGAACAAAAGAACTGTGCTTCCTACACACACGGGCCATATCTAGTTCAACTCTGCTTAGCAAACTGACAAGAACAGTAGCTCCTCTTCAGTCCAATACACTGTACTGGCTGGGAAGAGACGCGAGTGCTATTTGCATGGTGTATGGGAATGGGAGCGCAATAGTGAATTTCCTTACCAGAAAACAACTCTTTCTCATAGGACCAAAAACTGCATGTGATTCAACTCCATTTAGGACTGGGAAACAAACGCTAGCTCACCTTACAAGAAACAAACTCTGCTTTTGAGAAAAGAGTACTCTTCTACTCTACTGTGTTTCTTATAGGGCCAAAACATTGAGCTTGCTCAGAACAAAAGAACTGTGCTTCCTACACACAAGGCCATATCTAGTTCAATTCTGCTTCAGAAACTGACAAGAACAGTAGATCCTCTTCAGTCCAATACACTGTACATGCTGGGAACAGACGCCAGTGCTATTTGCCCTGTGTATGACAATGGGAGCACAATAGTGACTCTTGATACCAGAAAACAACTCTTGCTCATAGAACCAGATACTGCATGTGATTCAACTCCATTTAGGACTGAGAAACAAATGCTAGCTTGCCTTACAAGAAACACACTCTGATTTTGAGAAAAGAGCTGTATTCTACTCTAATGTGTTTCCTATAGGGCCAGAACAGTGAGCTTGCTCAGAACAAAGAACTGTGCTTCCTACACACACGAGCCACATCTACTTCAACTCTGCTTAGGAAACTGACAAGAACAATAGCTCCTCTTCAGTCCAATAAACTGTAAATGCTGGGAACAGACGCCAGTGCTATTTGCCTTGTGTATGACACTGGGAGCGCAATAGTGACTCTTCTTACCAGAAAACAACTCTTGATGGTAGGACCAGAAACTGCATGTGATTCAACTCCATTTAGGACTGGGAAACAAACGCTAGCTGGCCTTACAAGAAACACACTCTGCTTTTGAGAAAAGAGCACTCTTCTACTCTATTGTTTTTCCTATATGGCCAAAACAGTGAGCTTGCTCAGAACAAAAGAACTGTGTATCCTACACACACGGGCCATGTATAGCTCAACTCTGCTTAGGAAACTGACAAGAACAGTAGCTCCTCTTCATTCCAATACACTGTACTTGCTGGAAACAGACGCGAGTGTTAATTGCAGTGTGTATAGCAATGGGAGCCCAATAGTGTCTCTTTGTACCAGTAAACAACTCTTGCTCGTAGGACCAAATACTGCATGTGACTCAACTCCATTTCAGACTGGGAAACAAACGCTAGCTCGCCTTACAAGAAACACACTCTGCTTTTGAGAAAAGGGCACTCTTCTACTCTACTGTGTTTCCTATGGGATCCGAACAGTGAGCTTGCTCAGAACAAAATAACTGTGCTTCCTACACACACAGGCCATATCTAGTTCAACTCTGCATAGGAAACTGACAAGAACAGTAGCTCCTCTTCAGTCCAATACACTGTACTGGCTGGGAACAGACGCGTGTGCTATTTGAACTGTGTATGGCAATGGGAGCACAATAGTGACTCTTCTTACCAGAAAACAACTCTTGCTCGTAGGACCAGAAACTGCATGTGATTCAACTCCATTTAGGACTGGGAAACAAACGCTAGCTCGCCTTACCAGAAACAAACTCTGCTTCTGAGAAAAGAGCACTCTTCTACTCTACTGTGTTTCCTATAGGGCCAGAACAGTGAGCTTGCTAAGAACAAAAGAACTGTGCTTCCTACACACACGGGCCATATCTAGTTCAACTCTGCTTAGGAAACTGACAAGAACAGTAGCTCCTCTTCAGTCCAATACACTGTACTTGCAGGTCGCAGACACGAGTCCTATTTGCAGTGTGTATGGCAATGGGAGCGAAATAGTGACTCCTTTTACCAGAAAACAACTCTTGCTCGTAAAAACAGAAACGGCATGAGATTCAAATCTGTTTATGACAGGGAAACAAACACTAGCTAGCCTTACAAGAAACATACTCTGCTTTTGAGAAAATAGCACTCTTCTACTCTACTGTGTTTCCTATGGGGTCCGAACAGTGAGCTTGCTCAGAACAAAAGAACTGTGCTTCCTACACACACGGGCCATATCTTGTTCAACTCTGCTTAGGAAACTGACAAGAGCAGTAGATCATCTTCAGTCCAATACACTGTACTTGCTGGGAACAGACGTGAGTGCTATTTGCACTGTTTATGGCAAAGGGAGCACAATAATGACTTTCCTTTCCAGAAAACAACTCTTGCTCGTAGGACTAGAAACTGCATGTGATTCAACTCCATTTAGGACTGGGAAACAAACACAAATTCGCCTTACAAAAAACACTCTCTGCTTTTGAGAAAAGAGCACTCTTCTACTCTACTGTGTTTCCTATAGGGCCAGAAGAGTGAGCTTGCTCAGAACAAAAGAAGTGTACTTCCTGCACACACGGGCCATATCTAGTTCAACTTTGCTTAGGAAACTGACAAGAACAGTAGATCCTCTTCAGTCTAATACACTGTACATCCTGGGAACAGACACGAGTGCTATTTGCACTGTGTATGACACAGGGAGCACAATAGTGACTCTTCTTACTAGAAAACAACTCTTGCTCGTAGGACGAGAAACTGCATGTGATTCAACTCCATTTAGGACTGGGAAACAAAAGCTAGCTCGCCTTACAAGAAACACACTCTCCTTTTGAGAAAAGAGCACTCTTCTACTCTACTTTGTTTCCTATAGGGCCAAAACAGTGAGCTTGCTCAGAACAAAAGAACTCTGCTTCCTACACACACGGGCCATATCTTGTTTAACTCTGCTTAGAAAACTGACAAGAACAGTAGATCCTCTTCAGGCCAATACACTGTACATGCTGGGAACAGACGCCAGTGCTATTTGCCCTGTGTATGAAAATGGGAGCACAATAGTGACTCTTCTTACCAGAAAACAACTCTTGCTCCTAGGATCAGAAATACATGTGATTCAACTCCATTTAGGACTGTGAAACAAACGCTAGCTAGCCTTACAAGAAATACACTCTGCTTTTGAGAAAAGAGCACTCTTCTACTCTACTGTGTTTCCTATGGGGTCCGAACAGTGAGCTTGCTCAGAGCAAAAGGACTGTGCTTCCTACAAACACGGGCCATATCTAGTTCAACTCTGCTTAGGAAACGGACAAGAACAGTAGCTCCTCTTCTGTCCAGTACACTGTACTTGCAAAGAACAGTAGCGAATGTTGTTTGCACTGTGTATGGCAATGGGAGCACAAGGGTGACTCTTCTTACCAGAAAAAAACTCTTGCTCATAGGACAAGAAACTGCATGAAATTCAACTACATTTAGGACTGGGAAACAAACGCTAGCTCGCCTTACAAGAAACAAACTCTGCTTCTGAGAAAAGAGCACTCTTCTACTCTTCTGTGTTTTCTATAGGGCCAGAACAGTGAGCTTGCTCAGAACAAAAGAACTGTGCTTCCTACACACACGGGCCATATCTAGTTCAACTCTGCTTAGGAAACTGACAAGAACAGAAGCTCCTCTTCAGTACAATACACTGTACTTGCTGGGAACAGACGTGAGTGCTATTTGCACTGTTTATGGCAAAGGGAGCACAATAGTGACTTTCCTTACCAGAAAACAACTCTTGCTCGTAGGACCAGAAACTGCATGTGATTCAACTCCATTTTGGACTGGGAAACAAACGCTAGCTCGCCTTACAAGAAACACTCTCTGCTTTTGAGAAAAGAGCACTCTTCTATTCTACTGTGTTTCCTATGGGGTCCGAACAGTGAGCTTGCTCAGAACAAAAGAACTGTGCTTCCTACACACACGGGCCATATCTAGTTCAACTCTGCTTAGGTAACTGTCAAGAACAGTAGATCCTCTTCAGTGCAATACCCTGTACATTCTGGGACAGACGCGATTGCTTTTTACCCTGTGTATGGTAATGGGAGCTCAATAGTGACTCTTCTTACCAGAAAACAACTCCTTCTTGTAGGACCAGAAACTGCATGTGATTCAACTCCATTTAGGTCTTGGAAACAAACGCTAGTTCGCCTTAGAAGAAACACACTCTGCTTTGGAGAAAAGAGCACACTTCTACTCTACTGTGTTTCCTATATGGCCAGAACAGTGAGCTTGCTCAGAACAAAAGAACTGTGCTTCCTACACACACGGGCCATATCTAGTTCAACTCTGCTTAGGAAACTGACAAGAACAGTAGATCCTCTTCAGTCCAATACACTTTACATGCTGGGAACAGACGCCAGTGCTATTTGCCCTGTGTAGGAAAATGGGAGCGCAATAGTGACTCTTCTTACCATAAAACAAGTCTAGCTCATAGGACCAGAAACTGCATGTGATTGAACTCAATTTAGGACTGGGAAACAAACGCTAGCTCACCTTACAAGAAACACATTCTGCTTTTGAGAAAAGAGCACTCTTCTACTCTCCTGTGTTTCCTATAGGGCCAGAAGAGTGAGCTTGCTCAGAACAAAAGAAGTGTACTTCCTGCACACACGGGCCATATCTAGTTCAACTTTGCTTAGGAAACTGACAAGAACAGTAGATCCTCTTCAGTCCAATACACTGTACTTGCTGGGAACAGATGCGAGTGCTATTTTCCCTGTGTATAGCAAAGGAAGCACAATAGTGACTCTTCTTACCAGAAAAAAACTCTTGCTCGTAGGACCAGAAACTGCATGGGATTCAACTCCATTTAGGACTGGGAAACAAACGCTAGCTCGCCTTACAAGAAACACACTCTGCTTTTGAGAAAAGAGCACTCTTCTACTCTACTGTGTTTCCAATGGGGTCTGAACAGTGAGCTTGCTCAGAACAAAAGAACTGTGCTTCCTACACACACGGGCCATATCTAGTTCAACTCTGCTTAGGAAACTGACAAGAACAGTAGATCCTCTTAAGTCCAATACACTGTACATGCTGGGAACAGATGCCAGTGCTATATGCCCTGTGTATGACAATGGGAGCTCACTAGTGACTCTACTTAAAAGAAAACAACTCTTGCTCGTAGGACCAGAAACTGCATGTGATTCAACTCCATTTAGGACTGAGAAACAAATGCTAGCTCGCCTTACAAAAACACACTCTGCTTTTGAGAAAAGGGCACTCTTCTACTCTACTGTATTTCCTCTGGGGTCCGAACAGTGAGCTTGCTCAGAAGAAAAGAACTGTGCTTCCTACACACACGGCCATAGCTAGTTCAATTCTGCTTAGGAAACTGACAAGAACAGTAGATCCTCTTCCGTCCAATACACTGTACTTGCTGGGAGCAGACGTGTGTGCTATTTGCCCTGTGTATGACAATGGGAGCACAATAGTGACTCTTGATACCAGAAAACAACTCTTGCTTGTAGGACCAGAAACTGCATGGGATTCAACTCCATTTAGGACTGGGAAACAAACGCTAGCTCGCCTTACAAGAAACACACTCTGCTTTTGAGAAAAGAGCACTCTTCTACTCTACTGTGTTTCCTATAGGGCCAGAACAGTGAGCTTGCTAAGAACAAAAGAACTGTGCTTCCTACACACACGGGCCATATCTAGTTCAACTCTGCTTAGGAAACTGACAAGAACAGTAGCTCCTCTTCAGTCCAATACACTGTACTTGCAGGTCGCAGACACGAGTCCTATTTGCAGTGTGTATGGCAATGGGAGCGAAATAGTGACTCCTTTTACCAGAAAACAACTCTTGCTCGTAAAAACAGAAACGGCATGAGATTCAAATCTGTTTATGACAGGGAAACAAACACTAGCTAGCCTTACAAGAAACATACTCTGCTTTTGAGAAAATAGCACTCTTCTACTCTACTGTGTTTCCTATGGGGTCCGAACAGTGAGCTTGCTCAGAACAAAAGAACTGTGCTTCCTACACACACGGGCCATATCTAGTTCAACTCTGCTTAGGAAACTGACAAGAGCAGTAGATCATCTTCAGTCCAATACACTGTACTTGCTGGGAACAGACGTGAGTGCTATTTGCACTGTTTATGGCAAAGGGAGCACAATAGTGACTTTCCTTTCCAGAAAACAACTCTTGCTCGTAGGACTAGAAACTGCATGTGATTCAACTCCATTTAGGACTGGGAAACAAACACAAGCTCGCCTTACAAAAAACACACTCTGCTTTTGAGAAAAGAGCACTCTTCTACTCTACTGTGTTTCCTATAGGGCCAGAAGAGTGAGCTTGCTCAGAACAAAAGAAGTGTACTTCCTGCACACACGGGCCATATCTAGTTCAACTTTGCTTAGGAAACTGACAAGAACAGTAGATCCTCTTCAGTCTAATACACTGTACATCCTGGGAACAGACACGAGTGCTATTTGCCCTGTGTATGACACAGGGAGCACAATAGTGACTCTTCTTACTAGAAAACAACTCTTGCTCGTAGGACGAGAAACTGCATGTGATTCAACTCCATTTAGGACTGGGAAACAAAAGCTAGCTCGCCTTACAAGAAACACACTCTCCTTTTGAGAAAAGAGCACTCTTCTACTCTACTTTGTTTCCTATAGGGCCAAAACAGTGAGCTTGCTCAGAACAAAAGAACTCTGCTTCCTACACACACGGGCCATATCTTGTTTAACTCTGCTTAGAAAACTGACAAGAACAGTAGATCCTCTTCAGGCCAATACACTGTACATGCTGGGAACAGACGCCAGTGCTATTTGCCCTGTGTATGAAAATGGGAGCACAATAGTGACTCTTCTTACCAGAAAACAACTCTTGCTCCTAGGATCAGAAATACATGTGATTCAACTCCATTTAGGACTGTGAAACAAACGCTAGCTAGCCTTACAAGAAATACACTCTGCTTTTGAGAAAAGAGCACTCTTCTACTCTACTGTGTTTCCTATGGGGTCCGAACAGTGAGCTTGCTCAGAGCAAAAGGACTGTGCTTCCTACAAACACGGGCCATATCTAGTTCAACTCTGCTTAGGAAACGGACAAGAACAGTAGCTCCTCTTCTGTCCAGTACACTGTACTTGCAAAGAACAGTAGCGAATGTTGTTTGCACTGTGTATGGCAATGGGAGCACAATAGTGACTCTTCTTACCAGAAAAAAACTCTTGCTCATAGGACAAGAAACTGCATGAAATTCAACTACATTTAGGACTGGGAAACAAACGCTAGCTCGCCTTACAAGAAACAAACTCTGCTTCTGAGAAAAGAGCACTCTTCTACTCTTCTGTGTTGTCTATAGGGCCAGAACAGTGAGCTTGCTCAGAACAAAAGAACTGTGCTTCCTACACACACGGGCCATATCTAGTTCAACTCTGCTTAGGAAACTGACAAGAACAGAAGCTCCTCTTCAGTACAATACACTGTACTTGCTGGGAACAGACGTGAGTGCTATTTGCACTGTTTATGGCAAAGGGAGCACAATAGTGACTTTCCTTACCAGAAAACAACTCTTGCTCGTAGGACCAGAAACTGCATGTGATTCAACTCCATTTTGGACTGGGAAACAAACGCTAGCTCGCCTTACAAGAAACACTCTCTGCTTTTGAGAAAAGAGCACTCTTCTATTCTACTGTGTTTCCTATGGGGTCCGAACAGTGAGCTTGCTCAGAACAAAAGAACTGTGCTTCCTACACACACGGGCCATATCTAGTTCAACTCTGCTTAGGTAACTGTCAAGAACAGTAGATCCTCTTCAGTGCAATACCCTGTACATGCTGGGACAGACGCGATTGCTTTTTACCCTGTGTATGGTAATGGGAGCTCAATAGTGACTCTTCTTACCAGAAAACAACTCCTTCTTGTAGGACCAGAAACTGCATGTGATTCAACTCCATTTAGGTCTTGGAAACAAACGCTAGTTCGCCTTAGAAGAAACACACTCTGCTTTGGAGAAAAGAGCACACTTCTACTCTACTGTGTTTCCTATAAGGCCAGAACAGTGAGCTTGCTCAGAACAAAAGAACTGTGCTTCCTACACACACGGGCCATATCTAGTTCAACTCTGCTTAGGAAACTGACAAGAACAGTAGATCCTCTTCAGTCCAATACACTTTACATGCTGGGAACAGACGCCAGTGCTATTTGCCCTGTGTAGGAAAATGGGAGCGCAATAGTGACTCTTCTTACCATAAAACAAGTCTAGCTCATAGGACCAGAAACTGCATGTGATTGAACTCAATTTAGGACTGGGAAACAAACGCTAGCTCACCTTACAAGAAACACATTCTGCTTTTGAGAAAAGAGCACTCTTCTACTCTCCTGTGTTTCCTATAGGGCCAGAAGAGTGAGCTTGCTCAGAACAAAAGAAGTGTACTTCCTGCACACACGGGCCATATCTAGTTCAACTTTGCTTAGGAAACTGACAAGAACAGTAGATCCTCTTCAGTCCAATACACTGTACTTGCTGGGAACAGATGCGAGTGCTATTTTCCCTGTGTATAGCAAAGGAAGCACAATAGTGACTCTTCTTACCAGAAAAAAACTCTTGCTCATAGGACCAGAAACTGCATGGGATTCAACTCCATTTAGGACTGGGAAACAAACGCTAGCTCGCCTTACAAGAAACACACTCTGCTTTTGAGAAAAGAGCACTCTTCTACTCTACTGTGTTTTCAATGGGGTCTGAACAGTGAGCTTGCTCAGAACAAAAGAACTGTGCTTCCTACACACACGGGCCATATCTAGTTCAACTCTGCTTAGGAAACTGACAAGAACAGTAGATCCTCTTAAGTCCAATACACTGTACATGCTGGGAACAGATGCCAGTGCTATATGCCCTGTGTATGACAATGGGAGCTCACTAGTGACTCTACTTAAAAGAAAACAACTCTTGCTCGTAGGACCAGAAACTGCATGTGATTCAACTCCATTTAGGACTGAGAAACAAATGCTAGCTCGCCTTACAAGAAACACACTCTGCTTTTGAGAAAAGGGCACTCTTCTACTCTACTGTATTTCCTCTGGGGTCCGAACAGTGAGCTTGCTCAGAACAAAAGAACTGTGCTTCCTACACACACGGCCATAGCTAGTTCAATTCTGCTTAGGAAACTGACAAGAACAGTAGATCCTCTTCCGTCCAATACACTGTACTTGCTGGGAGCAGACGCCAGTGCTATTTGCCCTGTGTATGACAATGGGAGCACAATAGTGACTCTTGATACCAGAAAACAACTCTTGCTTGTAGGACCAGAAACTGCATGGGATTCAACTCCATTTAGGACTGGGAAACAAACGCTAGCTCGCCTTACAAGAAACACACTCTGCTTTTGAGAAAAGAGCAGTATTCTAGTCTAATGTGTTTCCTATAGGGCCAGAACAGTGAGCTTCCTCAGAACAAAAGAACTGTGCTTCCTACACACACGGCCATAGCTAGTTCAATTCTGCTTAGGAAACTGACAAGAACAGTAGATCCTCTTCAGTCCAATACACTGTACATGCTGGGAACAGACGACAGTGCTATTTGCCCTTTGTATGACAATGGGAGCACAATAGTGACTCTTCTTACAAGAAAACAACTCTTGCTCGTAGGACCAGAAACTGCATGTGATTCAACTCCATGTATGACTGGGAAACAAACACTAGCTCGCCTTACAAGAAACAAACTCTGCTTTTTAGAAAAGAGCACTCTTCTACTCTAATGTGTTTCCTATGGGGTCCGAAGAGTGAGCATGCTCAGAACAAAATAACTGTACTTCCTACACACACGGGCCATATCTAGTTCAACTCTCCTTAGGAAACTGACAAGAACAGTAGCTCCTCTTCATTCCAATACACTGTACTTGCTGGGAACAGACGCGAGTGCTATTTGCACTGTGTATGGCAATGGGAACAAAATAGTGACTCTTCTTACCAGAAAACAACTCTTGCTCATAGGACGAAATACTGCATGGGATTCAACTACATTTAGGACCTGGAAACAAATGCTAGCTCGCCTTACGAGAAACACACATTGCTTTTGAGAAAAGAGTACTCTTCTACTCTACTGTGTTTCCTATAGGGCCAGAACAGTGAGCTTGCTCAAAACAAAAGAATTGTGCTTCCTACACACACGGGCCATATCTAGTTCAACTCTGCTTAGGAATCTGACAAGAACAGTAGCTCCTCTTCAGTCCCATACACATTACTTGCTGGGAACAGACGCGAGTGCTATTTGCAGTGTGTATGGCAATGGTAGCGCAATAGTGACTCTTCTTACCAGAAAACAACTCTTGCTCATAGGACGAAAAACTGCATGGGATTCAACTACATTTAGGACTGGGAAACAAACGCTAGCGCGCCTTACATGAAACAAACTCTGCTTTTGAGAAAAGAGCACTCTTCTACTCTACTGTGTTTCCTATGGGGTCCGAACATTGAGCTTGCTCAGAACAAAAGAACTGTGCTTCCTACACACACGGGCCATATCTAGTTCAACTCTGCTTAGGAAACTGACAAGAACAATAGCTCCTCTTCAGTACAATACACTGTACTTGCTGGGATCAGACGCGAGTGTCCTTTGCACTGTGCATTGCAATGGGAGCACAATAGTGACTTTCCTTACCAGAAAACAACTGTGGCTCGTGGGAACAACAACTGCATGTGATTCAACTCCATTTAGGACTGGGAAACAAACGCTAGCTCGCCTTACAAAAACACACTCTGCTTTTGAGAAAAGAGCACTCTTCTACTCTACTGTTTTTCCTATAGGGCCAGAACAGTGAGCTTCCTCAGAACAAAAGAACTGTGCTTCCTACACACACGGCCATATCTAGTTCAATTCTGCTTAGGAAACTGACAAGAACAGTAGATCCTCTTCAGTCCAATACACTGTTCAAGCTGGGAACAGACGACAGTGCTATTTGCCTTTTGTATGACAATGGGAGCACAATAGTGACTCTTCTTACCAGAAAACAACTCTTGCTCGTAGGACCAAAAACTGCATGTGATTCAACTCCATGTATGACTGGGAAACAAACGCTAGCTCGCTTTACAAGAAACAAAGTCTGCTTTTTAGAAAAGAGCACTCTTCTACTCTAATGTGTTTCCTATGGGTTCCGAAAAGTGAGCTTGCTCAGAAAAAAATAACTGTGCTTCCTACACACACGGGCCATATCTAGTTCAACTCTGCTTAGGAAACTGACAAGAACAGTAGCTCCTCTTCATTCCAATACACTGTACTTGCTGGGAACAGACGGGAGTGCTATTTGCACTGTGTATGGCAATGGGAACACAATAGTGACTCTTCTTACCAGAAAACAACTCTTGCTCATAGGATGAAATACTGCATGGGATTCAACTACATTTAGGACTGGGAAACAAATGCTAGCTCGCCTTACAAGAAACACACTCTGCTTTTGAGAAAAGAGCACTCTTCTACTCTACTGTGTTTACTATATGGCCAGAACAGTGAGCTTGCTCAAAACAAAAGAACTTTGCTTCCTACACACACGGGCCATATCTAGATCAATTCTGCTTAGGAAACTGACAAGAACAGTAGATCCTCTTAAGTCCATTACACTGTACATGCTGGGAACAGATGCCAGTGCTATATGCCCTGTATATGACAATGGGAACGCACTAGTGACTCTTCTTACCAGAAAACAACTCTTGCTCGAAGGACCAGAAACTGCATGTGATTCAACTCCATTTAGGACTGAGAAACAAACGCTAGCTCGCCTTACAAGAAACACACTCTGCTTTTGAGAAAAGGGCACTCTTCTACTCTACTGTATTTCCTCGGGGTCCGAACAGTGAACTTTTTCAGAAGAAAAGAACTGTGCTTCCTACACTCACGGCCATAGCTAGTTCAATTCTGCTTAAGAAACTGACAAGAACAGTAGATCCTCTTCCGTCCAATACACTTTACATGATGGGAACAGACGCCAGTGCTATTTGCCCTGTGTATGACAATGGGAGCACAATAGTGACTCTTGATACCAGAAAACAACTCTTGCTCGTAGGACCAGAAACTGCATGGGATTCAACTCCATTTAGGACTGGGAAACAAACGTTAGCTCGTCTTACAAAAAACACACTCTGCTTTGATAAAAGAGCACTCTTCTACACTAATGTGTTTCCTATATGGCCAGAACAGTGAGCTTGCTCAGAACAAAAGAACTGTGCTTCCTACACACACGGCCATACCTAGTTCAACTCTGCTTAGGAAACTGACAAGAACAGTAGATCCTCTTCAGTCCAATACAGTGTACATGCTGCGAACAGACGCCAATGCTATTTGCCCTGTGTATGACAATGGGAGCGCAATAGTGACTCTTCTTACCAGAAAACAACTCTTCCTCATAGGACCAGAAAATGCATGTGATTCAACTCCATTTAGGACGGGAAAACAAACGCTACCTCGCCTTACAAGAAACACACTCTGCTTTTGAGAAAAGAGCACTCTTCTACTCTACTGTGTTTCCTA
The DNA here is from genome assembly GCF_949786415.1 of Peromyscus eremicus. Taxonomy (NCBI): domain Eukaryota; kingdom Metazoa; phylum Chordata; class Mammalia; order Rodentia; family Cricetidae; genus Peromyscus; species Peromyscus eremicus. The sequence goes on along the minus strand of NW_026735764.1, from coordinate 16,531 downwards.
TGGGGTCCGAACAGTCAGCTTGCTCAGAACAAAAGAACTGTGCTTCCTACACACATGGGCTATATCTAGTTCAACTCTGCTTAGGAAACTGACAAGAACAGTAGCTATTCTTCAGTCCAATACACTGTACTTGCTGGGAACAGACACGAGTGGTATTTGCACTATATATGGCAATGGGAGCACAATAGTGTCTTTCCTTGCCAGAAAACAACTCTTGCTCGTAGGACCAGAAACTGCATGTGATTCAACTCCATTCAGGACTTGGAAACAAACGCAACTCGCCTTAAAAGAAACACACTCTGCTTTTGAGAAAAGAGCAGTATTCTACTCTAATATGTTTCCTATAGGGCCAGAAGAGTGAGCTTCCTCAGAACAAAAGAACTTTGCTTCCTACATACACGGGCTATATCTAGTTCAACTCTGCTTAGGAAACTGACAAGAACAGTAGCTCCTCTTCAGACCAATACACTGTACTTGCTGGGAACTGACGGGAGAGCTATTTGCACGGTGTATGTGAATGTGAGCGCAATAGTGACTTTCCTTACCAGAAAACAACTCTTGCTCATAGGACCAGAAATTGCATGTGATTCAACTCCATTTAGGACTGGGAAACAAACGCTAGCTCGCCTTACAAGAAACAGACTCTGCTTTTGAGAAAAGAGCACTCTTCTACTCTAATGTGTTTCCTATAGGGCCAAAACATTGAGCTTGCTCAGAACAAAAAACTGTGCTTCCTTCACACACGGCCATATCTAATTCAATTCTGCTTAGGAAACTGACAAGAACAGTAGATCCTCTTCCTTCCAATACACTGTACATGCTGGGAACAGATGCCAGTGCTATTGCCCTGTGTATGGCAATGGGAGCGCAATAGTGACTCTTCTTACCAGAAAACAACTCTTGCTCATAGGACCAGAAACTGCATGTGATTCAACTCCTTTTAGGACTGGGAAACAAACGCTAGCTCGCCTTACAAGAAACACACTCGGCTTTTGAGAAAAGGGCACTCTTCTACTCTACTGTGATTCCTATGGGGACCGAAAAGTGACCTTGCTCAGAACAAAAGAACTGTGCTTCCTACACACACGGCCATTTCTAGTTCATTTCTGCTTAGGAAACTGACAAGAAGAGTAAATCCTCTTCAGTCTAATACACTGTACATGCTGGGAACAGACGCGAGTGCTATTTGCCCTGTGTATGACAATGGAAGTGCAATAGTGACTCTTCTTACCAGAAAACAACTCTTGCTCATAGGACCAGAAACTGCATGTGATTCAACTCCATTTAGGACTGGGAAACAAACGCTAGCTGGCCTTACAAGAAACACACTCTGCTTTTGAGAAAAGAGCACTCTTCTACTCTAATGTGTTTCCTATATGGCCAGAACAGTGAGCTTGCTCAGAACAAAAGAACTGTGCTTCCTACACACACGGGCCATATCTAGTTCAACTCTGCTTAGGAACTGACAAGAACAGTAGATCCTCTTCAGTGCAATACACTGTACATGCCGGAACAGACGCCAGTGCTATTTCCCCTGTGTATGACAATGGGAGCGCAATAGTGACTCTTCTTACCAGAAAACAACTCATCCTCGTAGGACCAGAAACTGCATGTCATTCAACTCAATTTAGGACTGGGAAACAAACGCTAGCTTGCCTTACAAGAAACAGACTCTGCTTTTGAGAAAAGAGCACTCTTCTACTCTACTTTGTTTCCTATGGGTTCCGAACAGTGAGCTTGCTCAGAACAAAAGAACTGTGCTTCCTACAAACACGGGCCATATCTAGTTCAACTCTGCTTAGGAAACTGACAAGAATAGTACCTTTTCTTCAGTCCAATACACTGTAATTGCTGGGAACAGACGCGAGTGCTATTTGCACTGTGTATGGCAATGGGAGCGCAATAGTGACTCTTCTTACCAGAAAACAACTCTTGCTCGTAGGACCAGAAACTGCCTGTGATTCAACTCCATTTAGGACTGGGAAACAAATGCTAGCTCGCCTTACAAGAAACACACTCTGATTTTGAGAAAAAGACACTCTTCTACTCTACTGTGGTTCCTATGGGGTCCGAACAGTGAGCTTGCTCAGAACAAAAGAACTGTGCTTCCTACATACATGGTCCATATCTAGTTCAACTCTGCTTAGGAAACTGACAAGAAGAGTAGCTCTTCTTCAGTCCAATACACTGTACTTGCTGCGAACAGACGCGAGTGCTATTTGCACTGTGTATGGGAATGCGAGCGCAATAGTGACTTTCCTTACCAGAAAACAACTCTTGCTAATGGGACCAACAACTGCATGTGATTCAACTCCATTTAGGACTGGGAAACAAATGCTAGCTCGTTTTACAAGAAACACACTCTGCTTTTGAGAAAAGAGCACTCGTCTACTCTACTGTGTTTCCTATAGGGCCAAAACAGTGAGCTTGCTCAGAACAAAAGAACTGTGCTTCCTACACACACGGCCATATCTAGTTTTAATTCTGCTTCGGAAACTGACAAGAACAGTAGATCCTCTTCAGTCCAATACACTGTACATGCTGGGAACAAACTCCAGTGCTATTTGCCCTGTGAATGACAATCAGGGCGCAATAGTGACTCTTCTTACCAGAAAACAACTTTTGCTCGTAGGACCAGAAACTGCATGTGATTCAACTCCATTTAGGACTGGGAAACAAACGCTAGCTGGCCTTACAATAAACACACTCTGCTTTTGAGAAAAGAATACTCTTCTACTCTAATGTGTTTCCTCTAGGGCCAGAACAGTGAGCTTGCTCAGTAAAAAAGAACTCTGCTTCCTACACACACGGGCTATATCTAGTTCAACTCTGCTTAGGAAACTGACAAGAACAGTAGATCCTCTTCAGTGCAATACACTGTACTTGCTTAGAACAGATGCGAGTGCTATTTGCAGGGTGTATGGGAATGGGAGCGCAATAGTGACTTTCCTTACCAGAAAACAACTCTTGCTCATGGGACCCAAAACTGCATGTGATTCAACTCCATTTAGGACTGGGAAACAAACGCTAGCTCGCCTTACAAGAAACACACTCTGCTTTTGAGAAAAGAGCACTCTTCTACTCTAATGTGTTTCCTATATGGCCAGAACAGTGAGCTTGCTCAGAACAAAGGAACTGTGCTTCCTGCACACACGGGCCATATCTAGTTCAACTCTGCTTAGGAAACTGACAAGAACAGTAGATCCTCTTCAGTGCAATACACTGTACTTGCTTAGAACAGATGCGAGTGCTATTTGCAGGGTGTATGGGAATGGGAGCGCAATAGTGACTTTCCTTACCAGAAAACAACTCTTTCTCATAGGACCAAAAACTGCATGTGATTCAACTCCATTTAGGACTGGGAAACAAACGCTAGCTCGCCTTACAAGAAACACACTCTGCTTTTGAGAAAAGAGCACTCTTCTACTCTACTGTGTTTCTTATAGGGCCAAAACATTGAGCTTGCTCAGAACAAAAGAACTGTGCTTCCTACACACAAGGCCATATCTAGTTCAATTCTGCTTCAGAAACTGACAAGAACAGTAGATCCTCTTCAGTCCAATACACTGTACATGCTGGGAACAGACGCCAGTGCTATTTGCCCTGTGTATGACAATGGGAGCACAATAGTGACTCTTGATACCAGAAAACAACTCTTGCTCATAGAACCAGATACTGCATGTGATTCAACTCCATTTAGGACTGGGAAACAAATGCTAGCTTGCCTTACAAGAAACACACTCTGATTTTGAGAAAAGAGCAGTATTCTACTCTAATGTGTTTCCTATAGGGCTAGAACAGTGAGCTTGCTCAGAACAAAGAACTGTGCTTCCTACACACACGAGCCACATCTACTTCAACTCTGCTTAGGAAACTGACAAGAACAATAGCTCCTCTTCAGTCCAATAAACTGTAAATGCTGGAAACAGACGCCAGTGCTATTTGCCTTGTGTATGACACTGGGAGCGCAATAGTGACTCTTCTTACCAGAAAACAACTCTTGATGGTAGGACCAGAAACTGCATGTGATTCAACTCCATTTAGGACTGGGAAACAAACGCTAGCTGGCCTTACAAGAAACACACTCTGCTTTTGAGAAAAGAGCACTCTTCTACTCTATTGTTTTTCCTATATGGCCAAAACAGTGAGCTTGCTCAGAACAAAAGAACTGTGTATCCTACACACACGGGCCATGTATAGCTCAACTCTGCTTAGGAAACTGACAAGAACAGTAGCTCCTCTTCATTCCAATACACTGTACTTGCTGGAAACAGACGCGAGTGTTAATTGCAGTGTGTATAGCAATGGGAGCCCAATAGTGTCTCTTTGTACCAGTAAACAACTCTTGCTCGTAGGACCAAATACTGCATGTGACTCAACTCCATTTCAGACTGGGAAACAAACGCTAGCTCGCCTTACAAGAAACACACTCTGCTTTTGAGAAAAGGGCACTCTTCTACTCTACTGTGTTTCCTATGGGATCCGAACAGTGAGCTTGCTCAGAACAAAATAACTGTGCTTCCTACACACACAGGCCATATCTAGTTCAACTCTGCATAGGAAACTGACAAGAACAGTAGCTCCTCTTCAGTCCAATACACTGTACTGGCTGGGAACAGACGCGTGTGCTATTTGAACTGTGTATGGCAATTGGAGCACAATAGTGACTCTTCTTACCAGAAAACAACTCTTGCTCGTAGGACCAGAAACTGCATGTGATTCAACTCCATTTAGGACTGGGAAACAAACGCTAGCTCGCCTTACCAGAAACAAACTCTGCTTCTGAGAAAAGAGCACTCTTCTACTCTACTGTGTTTCCTATAGGGCCAGAACAGTGAGCTTGCTAAGAACAAAAGAACTGTGCTTCCTACACACTCGGGCCATATCTAGTTCAACTCTGCTTAGGAAACTGACAAGAACAGTAGCTCCTCTTCAGTCCAATACACTGTACTTGCAGGTCGCAGACAGGAGTCCTATTTGCAGTGTGTATGGCAATGGGAGCGAAATAGTGACTCCTTTTACCAGAAAACAACTCTTGCTCGTAAAAACAGAAACGGCATGAGATTCAAATCTGTTTCTGACAGGGAAACAAACACTAGCTAGCCTTACAAGAAACATACTCTGCTTTTGAGAAAATAGCACTCTTCTACTCTACTGTGTTTCCTATGGGGTCCGAACAGTGAGCTTGCTCAGAACAAAAGAACTGTGCTTCCTACACACACGGGCCATATCTAGTTCAACTCTGCTTAGGAAACTGACAAGAGCAGTAGATCATCTTCAGTCCAATACACTGTATTTGCTGGGAACAGACGTGAGTGCTATTTGCACTGTTTATGGCAAAGGGAGCACAATAGTGACTTTCCTTTCCAGAAAACAACTCTTGCTCGTAGGACTAGAAACTGCATGTGATTCAACTCCATTTAGGACTGGGAAACAAACACAAGCTCGCCTTACAAAAAACACACTCTGCTTTTGAGAAAAGAGCACTCTTCTACTCTACTGTGTTTCCTATAGGGCCAGAAGAGTGAGCTTGCTCAGAACAAAAGAAGTGTACTTCCTGCACACACGGGCCATATCTAGTTCAACTTTGCTTAGGAAACTGACAAGAACAGTAGATCCTCTTCAGTCTAATACACTGTACATCCTGGGAACAGACGCGAGTGCTATTTGCCCTGTGTATGACACAGGGAGCACAATAGTGACTCTTCTTACTAGAAAACAACTCTTGCTCGTAGGACGAGAAACTGCATGTGATTCAACTCCATTTAGGACTGGGAAACAAAAGCTAGCTCGCCTTACAAGAAACACACTCTCCTTTTGAGAAAAGAGCACTCTTCTACTCTACTTTGTTTCCTATAGGGCCAAAACAGTGAGCTTGCTCAGAACAAAAGAACTCTGCTTCCTACACACACGGGCCATATCTTGTTTAACTCTGCTTAGAAAACTGACAAGAACAGTAGATCCTCTTCAGGCCAATACACTGTACATGCTGGGAACAGACGCCAGTGCTATTTGCCCTGTGTATGAAAATGGGAGCACAATAGTGACTCTTCTTACCAGAAAACAACTCTTGCTCCTAGGATCAGAAATACATGTGATTCAACTCCATTTAGGACTGTGAAACAAACGCTAGCTAGCCTTACAAGAAATACACTCTGCTTTTGAGAAAAGAGCACTCTTCTACTCTACTGTGTTTCCTATGGGGTCCGAACAGTGAGCTTGCTCAGAGCAAAAGGACTGTGCTTCCTACAAACACGGGCCATATCTAGTTCAACTCTGCTTAGGAAACGGACAAGAACAGTAGCTCCTCTTCTGTCCAGTACACTGTACTTGCAAAGAACAGTAGCGAATGTTGTTTGCACTGTGTATGGCAATGGGAGCACAATAGTGACTCTTCCTACCAGAAAAAAACTCTTGCTCATAGGACAAGAAACTGCATGAAATTCAACTACATTTAGGACTGGGAAACAAACGCTAGCTCGCCTTACAAGAAACAAACTCTGCTTCTGAGAAAAGAGCACTCTTCTACTCTTCTGTGTTGTCTATAGGGCCAGAACAGTGAGCTTGCTCAGAACAAAAGAACTGTGCTTCCTACACACACGGGCCATATCTAGTTCAACTCTGCTTAGGAAACTGACAAGAACAGAAGCTCCTCTTCAGTACAATACACTGTACTTGCTGGGAACAGACGTGAGTGCTATTTGCACTGTTTATGGCAAAGGGAGCACAATAGTGACTTTCCTTACCAGAAAACAACTCTTGCTCGTAGGACCAGAAACTGCATGTGATTCAACTCCATTTTGGACTGGGAAACAAACGCTAGCTCGCCTTACAAGAAACACTCTCTGCTTTTGAGAAAAGAGCACTCTTCTATTCTACTGTGTTTCCTATGGGGTCCGAACAGTGAGCTTGCTCAGAACAAAAGAACTGTGCTTCCTACACACACGGGCCATATCTAGTTCAACTCTGCTTAGGTAACTGTCAAGAACAGTAGATCCTCTTCAGTGCAATACCCTGTACATGCTGGGACAGACGCGATTGCTTTTTACCCTGTGTATGGTAATGGGAGCTCAATAGTGACTCTTCTTACCAGAAAACAACTCCTTCTTGTAGGACCAGAAACTGCATGTGATTCAACTCCATTTAGGTCTTGGAAACAAACGCTAGTTCGCCTTAGAAGAAACACACTCTGCTTTGGAGAAAAGAGCACACTTCTACTCTACTGTGTTTCCTATAAGGCCAGAACAGTGAGCTTGCTCAGAACAAAAGAACTGTGCTTCCTACACACACGGGCCATATCTAGTTCAACTCTGCTTAGGAAACTGACAAGAACAGTAGATCCTCTTCAGTCCAATACACTTTACATGCTGGGAACAGACGCCAGTGCTATTTGCCCTGTGTAGGAAAATGGGAGCGCAATAGTGACTCTTCTTACCATAAAACAAGTCTAGCTCATAGGACCAGAAACTGCATGTGATTGAACTCAATTTAGGACTGGGAAACAAACGCTAGCTCACCTTACAAGAAACACATTCTGCTTTTGAGAAAAGAGCACTCTTCTACTCTCCTGTGTTTCCTATAGGGCCAGAAGAGTGAGCTTGCTCAGAACAAAAGAAGTGTACTTCCTGCACACACGGGCCATATCTAGTTCAACTTTGCTTAGGAAACTGACAAGAACAGTAGATCCTCTTCAGTCCAATACACTGTACTTGCTGGGAACAGATGCGAGTGCTATTTTCCCTGTGTATAGCAAAGGAAGCACAATAGTGACTCTTCTTACCAGAAAAAAACTCTTGCTCGTAGGACCAGAAACTGCATGGGATTCAACTCCATTTAGGACTGGGAAACAAACGCTAGCTCGCCTTACAAGAAACACACTCTGCTTTTGAGAAAAGAGCACTCTTCTACTCTACTGTGTTTCCAATGGGGTCTGAACAGTGAGCATGCTCAGAACAAAAGAACTGTGCTTCCTACACACACGGGCCATATCTAGTTCAACTCTGCCTAGGAAACTGACAAGAACAGTAGATCCTCTTAAGTCCAATACACTGTACATGCTGGGAACAGATGCCAGTGCTATATGCCCTGTGTATGACAATGGGAGCTCACTAGTGACTCTACTTAAAAGAAAACAACTCTTGCTCGTAGGACCAGAAACTGCATGTGATTCAACTCCATTTTGGACTGAGAAACAAATGCTAGCTCGCCTTACAAGAAACACACTCTGCTTTTGAGAAAAGGGCACTCTTCTACTCTACTGTATTTCCTCTGGGGTCCGAACAGTGAGCTTGCTCAGAAGAAAAGAACTGTGCTTCCTACACACACGGCCATAGCTAGTTCAATTCTGCTTAGGAAACTGACAAGAACAGTAGATCCTCTTCCGTCCAATACACTGTACTTGCTGGGAGCAGACGCGTGTGCTATTTGCCCTGTGTATGACAATGGGAGCACAATAGTGACTCTTGATACCAGAAAACAACTCTTGCTTGTAGGACCAGAAACTGCATGGGATTCAACTCCATTTAGGACTGGGAAACAAACGCTAGCTCGCCTTACAAGAAACACACTCTGCTTTTGAGAAAAGAGCAGTATTCTACTCTAATATGTTTCCTATAGGGCCAGAACATTGAGCTTCCTCAGAACAAAAGAACTTTGCTTCCTACATACACGGGCTATATCTAGTTCAACTCTGCTTAGGAAACTGACAAGAACAGTAGCTCCTCTTCAGACCAATACACTGTACTTGCTGGGAACTGACGGGAGAGCTATTTGCACGGTGTATGTGAATGTGAGCGCAATAGTGACTTTCCTTACCAGAAAACAACTCTTGCTCATAGGACCAGAAATTGCATGTGATTCAACTCCATTTAGGACTGGGAAACAAACGCTAGCTCGCCTTACAAGAAACAGACTCTGCTTTTGAGAAAAGAGCACTCTTCTACTCTAATGTGTTTCCTATAGGGCCAAAACATTGAGCTTGCTCAGAACAAAAAACTGTGCTTCCTTCACACACGGCCATATCTAATTCAATTCTGCTTAGGAAACTGACATGAACAGTAGATCCTCTTCCTTCCAATACACTGTACATGCTGGGAACAGATGCCAGTGCTATTGCCCTGTGTATGGCAATGGGAGCGCAATAGTGACTCTTCTTACCAGAAAACAACTCTTGCTCATAGGACCAGAAACTGCATGTGATTCAACTCCTTTTAGGACTGGGAAACAAACGCTAGCTCGCCTTACAAGAAACACACTCGGCTTTTGAGAAAAGGGCACTCTTCTACTCTACTGTGATTCCTATGGGGACCGAAAAGTGACCTTGCTCAGAACAAAAGAACTGTGCTTCCTACACACACGGCCATTTCTAGTTCATTTCTGCTTAGGAAACTGACAAGAAGAGTAAATCCTCTTCAGTCTAATACACTGTACATGCTGGGAACAGACGCGAGTGCTATTTGCCCTGTGTATGACAATGGAAGTGCAATAGTGACTCTTCTTACCAGAAAACAACTCTTGCTCATAGGACCAGAAACTGCATGTGATTCAACTCCATTTAGGACTGGGAAACAAACGCTAGCTGGCCTTACAAGAAACACACTCTGCTTTTGAGAAAAGAGCACTCTTCTACTCTAATGTGTTTCCTATATGGCCAGAACAGTGAGCTTGCTCAGAACAAAAGAACTGTGCTTCCTACACACACGGGCCATATCTAGTTCAACTCTGCTTAGGAAACTGACAAGAACAGTAGATCCTCTTCAGTGCAATACACTGTACATGCCGGAAGAGACGCCAGTGCTATTTCCCCTGTGTATGACAATGGGAGCACAATAGTGACTCTTCTTACCAGAAAACAACTCATCCTCGTAGGACCAGAAACTGCATGTCATTCAACTCAATTTAGGACTGGGAAACAAACGCTAGCTTGCCTTACAAGAAACAGACTCTGCTTTTGAGAAAAGAGCACTCTTCTACTCTACTTTGTTTCCTATGGGTTCCGAACAGTGAGCTTGCTCAGAACAAAAGAACTGTGCTTCCTACAAACACGGGCCATATCTAGTTCAACTCTGCTTAGGAAACTGACAAGAATAGTACCTTTTCTTCAGTCCAATACACTGTAATTGCTGGGAACAGACGCGAGTGCTATTTGCACTGTGTATGGCAATGGGAGCGCAATAGTGACTCTTCTTACCAGAAAACAACTCTTGCTCGTAGGACCAGAAACTGCCTGTGATTCAACTCCATTTAGGACTGGGAAACAAATGCTAGCTCGCCTTACAAGAAACACACTCTGATTTTGAAAAAAAGACACTCTTCTACTCTACTGTGGTTCCTATGGGGTCCGAACAGTGAGCTTGCTCAGAACAAAAGAACTGTGCTTCCTACATACATGGTCCATATCTAGTTCAACTCTGCTTAGGAAACTGACAAGAAGAGTAGCTCTTCTTCAGTCCAATACACTGTACTTGCTGCGAACAGACGCGAGTGCTATTTGCACTGTGTATGGGAATGGGAGCGCAATAGTGACTTTCCTTACCAGAAAACAACTCTTGCTAATGGGACCAACAACTGCATGTGATTCAACTCCATTTAGGACTGGGAAACAAATGCTAGCTCGTTTTACAAGAAACACACTCTGCTTTTGAGAAAAGAGCACTCGTCTACTCTACTGTGTTTCCTATAGGGCCAAAACAGTGAGCTTGCTCAGAACAAAAGAACTGTGCTTCCTACACACACGGCCATATCTAGTTTTAATTCTGCTTCGGAAACTGACAAGAACAGTAGATCCTCTTCAGTCCAATACACTGTACATGCTGGGAACAAACTCCAGTGCTATTTGCCCTGTGAATGACAATCAGGGCGCAATAGTGACTCTTCTACCAGAAAACAACTTTTGCTCGTAGGACCAGAAACTGCATGTGATTCAACTCCATTTAGGACTGGGAAACAAACGCTTGCTGGCCTTACAATAAACACACTCTGCTTTTGAGAAAAGAATACTCTTCTACTCTAATGTGTTTCCTCTAGGGCCAGAACAGTGAGCTTGCTCAGTAAAAAAGAACTCTGCTTCCTACACACACGGGCTATATCTAGTTCAACTCTGCTTAGGAAACTGACAAGAACAGTAGATCCTCTTCAGTGCAATACACTGTACTTGCTTAGAACAGATGCGAGTGCTATTTGCAGGGTGTATGGGAATGGGAGCGCAATAGTGACTTTCCTTACCAGAAAACAACTCTTGCTCATGGGACCCAAAACTGCATGTGATTCAACTCCATTTAGGACTGGGAAACAAACGCTAGCTCGCCTTACAAGAAACACACTCTGCTTTTGAGAAAAGAGCACTCTTCTACTCTAATGTGTTTCCTATATGGCCAGAACAGTGAGCTTGCTCAGAACAAAGGAACTGTGCTTCCTACACACACGGGCCATATCTAGTTCAACTCTGCTTAGGAAACTGACAAGAACAGTAGATCCTCTTCAGTGCAATACACTGTACTTGCTTAGAACAGATGCGAGTGCTATTTGCAGGGTGTATGGGAATGGGAGCGCAATAGTGACTTTCCTTACCAGAAAACAACTCTTTCTCATAGGACCAAAAACTGCATGTGATTCAACTCCATTTAGGACTGTGAAACAAACGCTATCTCGCCTTACAAGAAACACACTCTGCTTTTGAGAAAAGAGCACTCTTCTACTCTACTGTGTTTCTTATAGGGCCAAAACATTGAGCTTGCTCAGAACAAAAGAACTGTGCTTCCTACACACAAGGCCATATCTAGTTCAATTCTGCTTCAGAAACTGACAAGAACAGTAGATCCTCTTCAGTCCAATACACTGTACATGCTGGGAACAGACGCCAGTGCTATTTGCCCTGTGTATGACAATGGGAGCACAATAGTGACTCTTGATACCAGAAAACAACTCTTGCTCATAGAACCAGATACTGCATGTGATTCAACTCCATTTAGGACTGGGAAACAAATGCTAGCTTGCCTTACAAGAAACACACTCTGATTTTGAGAAAAGAGCAGTATTCTACTCTAATGTGTTTCCTATAGGGCCAGAACAGTGAGCTTGCTCAGAACAAAGAACTGTGCTTCCTACACACACGAGCCACATCTACTTCAACTCTGCTTAGGAAACTGACAAGAACAATAGCTCCTCTTCAGTCCAATAAACTGTAAATGCTGGGAACAGACGCCAGTGCTATTTGCCTTGTGTATGACACTGGGAGCGCAATAGTGACTCTCCTTACCAGAAAACAACTCTTGATGGTAGGACCAGAAACTGCATGTGATTCAACTCCATTTAGGACTGGGAAACAAACGCTAGCTGGCCTTACAAGAAACACACTCTGCTTTTGAGAAAAGAGCACTCTTCTACTCTATTGTTTTTCCTATATGGCCAAAACAGTGAGCTTGCTCAGAACAAAAGAACTGTGTATCCTACACACACGGGCCATGTATAGCTCAACTCTGCTTAGGAAACTGACAAGAACAGTAGCTCCTCTTCATTCCAATACACTGTACTTGCTGGAAACAGACGCGAGTGTTAATTGCACTGTGTATAGCAATGGGAGCCCAATAGTGTCTCTTTGTACCAGTAAACAACTCTTGCTCGTAGGACCAAATACTGCATGTGACTCAACTCCATTTCAGACTGGGAAACAAACGCTAGCTCGCCTTACAAGAAACACCCTCTGCTTTTGAGAAAAGGGCACTCTTCTACTCTACTGTGTTTCCTATGGGATCCGAACAGTGAGCTTGCTCAGAACAAAATAACTGTGCTTCCTACACACATAGGCCATATCTAGTTCAACTCTGCATAGGAAACTGACAAGAACAGTAGCTCCTCTTCAGTCCAATACACTGTACTGGCTGGGAACAGACGCGTGTGCTATTTGAACTGTGTATGGCAATGGGAGCACAATAGTGACTCTTCTTACCAGAAAACAACTCTTGCTCGTAGGACCAGAAACTGCATGTGATTCAACTCCATTTAGGACTGGGAAACAAACGCTAGCTCGCCTTACCAGAAACAAACTCTGCTTCTGAGAAAAGAGCACTCTTCTACTCTACTGTGTTTCCTATAGGGCCAGAACAGTGAGCTTGCTAAGAACAAAAGAACTGTGCTTCCTACACACACGGGCCATATCTAGTTCAACTCTGCTTAGGAAACTGACAAGAACAGTAGCTCCTCTTCAGTCCAATACACTGTACTTGCAGGTCGCAGACACGAGTCCTATTTGCAGTGTGTATGGCAATGGGAGCGAAATAGTGACTCCTTTTACCAGAAAACAACTCTTGCTCGTAAAAACAGAAACGGCATGAGATTCAAATCTGTTTCTGACAGGGAAACAAACACTAGCTAGCCTTACAAGAAACATACTCTGCTTTTGAGAAAATAGCACTCTTCTACTCTACTGTGTTTCCTATGGGGTCCGAACAGTGAGCTTGCTCAGAACAAAAGAACTGTGCTTCCTACACACACGGGCCATATCTAGTTCAACTCTGCTTAGGAAACTGACAAGAGCAGTAGATCATCTTCAGTCCAATACACTGTACTTGCTGGGAACAGACGTGAGTGCTATTTGCACTGTTTATGGCAAAGGGAACACAATAGTGACTTTCCTTTCCAGAAAACAACTCTTGCTCGTAGGACTAGAAACTGCATGTGATTCAACTCCATTTAGGACTGGGAAACAAACACAAGCTCGCCTTACAAAAAACACACTCTGCTTTTGAGAAAAGAGCACTCTTCTACTCTACTGTGTTTCCTATAGGGCCAGAAGAGTGAGCTTGCTCAGAACAAAAGAAGTGTACTTCCTGCACACACGGGCCATATCTAGTTCAACTTTGCTTAGGAAACTGACAAGAACAGTAGATCCTCTTCAGTCTAATACACTGTACATCCTGGGAACAGACGCGAGTGCTATTTGCCCTGTGTATGACACAGGGAGCACAATAGTGACTCTTCTTACTAGAAAACAACTCTTGCTCGTAGGACGAGAAACTGCATGTGATTCAACTCCATTTAGGACTGGGAAACAAAAGCTAGCTCGCCTTACAAGAAACACACTCTGCTTTTGAGAAAAGAGCACTCTTCTACTCTACTTTGTTTCCTATAGGGCCAAAACAGTGAGCTTGCTCAGAACAAAAGAACTCTGCTTCCTACACACACGGGCCATATCTTGTTTAACTCTGCTTAGAAAACTGACAAGAACAGTAGATCCTCTTCAGGCCAATACACTGTACATGCTGGGAACAGACGCCAGTGCTATTTGCCCTGTGTATGAAAATGGGAGCACAATAGTGACTCTTCTTACCAGAAAACAACTCTTGCTCCTAGGATCAGAAATACATGTGATTCAACTCCATTTAGGACTGTGAAACAAACGCTAGCTAGCCTTACAAGAAATACACTCTGCTTTTGAGAAAAGAGCACTCTTCTACTCTACTGTGTTTCCTATGGGGTCCGAACAGTGAGCTTGCTCAGAGCAAAAGGACTGTGCTTCCTACAAACACGGGCCATATCTAGTTCAACTCTGCTTAGGAAACGGACAAGAACAGTAGCTCCTCTTCTGTCCAGTACACTGTACTTGCAAAGAACAGTAGCGAATGTTGTTTGCACTGTGTATGGCAATGGGAGCACAATAGTGACTCTTCTTACCAGAAAAAAACTCTTGCTCATAGGACAAGAAACTGCATGAAATTCAACTACATTTAGGACTGGGAAACAAACGCTAGCTCGCCTTACAAGAAACAAACTCTGCTTCTGAGAAAAGAGCACTCTTCTAATCTTCTGTGTTGTCTATAGGGCCAGAACAGTGAGCTTGCTCAGAACAAAAGAACTGTGCTTCCTACACACACGGGCCATATCTAGTTCAACTCTGCTTAGGAAACTGACAAGAACAGAAGCTCCTCTTCAGTACAATACACTGTACTTGCTGGGAACAGACGTGAGTGCTATTTGCACTGTTTATGGCAAAGGGAGCACAATAGTGACTTTCCTTACCAGAAAACAACTCTTGCTCATAGGACCAGAAACTGCATGTGATTCAACTCCATTTTGGACTGGGAAACAAACGCTAGCTCGCCTTACAAGAAACACTCTCTGCTTTTGAGAAAAGAGCACTCTTCTATTCTACTGTGTTTAATATGGGGTCCGAACAGTGAGCTTGCTCAGAACAAAAGAACTGTGCTTCCTACACACACGGGCCATATCTAGTTCAACTCTGCTTAGGTAACTGTCAAGAACAGTAGATCCTCTTCAGTGCAATACCCTGTACATGCTGGGACAGACGCGATTGCTTTTTACCCTGTGTATGGTAATGGGAGCTCAATAGTGACTCTTCTTACCAGAAAACAACTCCTTCTTGTAGGACCAGAAACTGCATGTGATTCAACTCCATTTAGGTCTTGGAAACAAACGCTAGTTCGCCTTAGAAGAAACACACTCTGCTTTGGAGAAAAGAGCACACTTCTACTCTACCGTGTTTCCTATATGGCCAGAACAGTGAGCTTGCTCAGAACAAAAGAACTGTGCTTCCTACACACACGGGCCATATCTAGTTCAACTCTGCTTAGGAAACTGACAAGAACAGTAGATCCTCTTCAGTCCAATACACTTTACATGCTGGGAACAGACACCAGTGCTATTTGCCCTGTGTAGGAAAATGGGAGCGCAATAGTGACTCTTCTTACCATAAAACAAGTCTAGCTCATAGGACCAGAAACTGCATGTGATTGAACTCAATTTAGGACTGGGAAACAAACGCTAGCTCACCTTACAAGAAACACATTCTGCTTTTGAGAAAAGAGCACTCTTCTACTCTCCTGTGTTTCCTATAGGGCCAGAAGAGTGAGCTTGCTCAGAACAAAAGAAGTGTACTTCCTGCACACACGGGCCATATCTAGTTCAACTTTGCTTAGGAAACTGACAAGAACAGTAGATCCTCTTCAGTCCAATACACTGTACTTGCTGGGAACAGATGCGAGTGCTATTTTCCCTGTGTATAGCAAAGGAACCACAATAGTGACTCTTCTTACCAGAAAAAAACTCTTGCTCGTACGACCAGAAACTGCATGGGATTCAACTCCATTTAGGACTTGGAAACAAACGCTAGCTCGCCTTACAAGAAACACACTCTGCTTTTGAGAAAAGAGCACTCTTCTACTCTACTGTGTTTCCAATGGGGTCTGAACAGTGAGCTTGCTCAGAACAAAAGAACTGTGCTTCCTACACACACGGGCCATATCTAGTACAACTCTGCTTAGGAAACTGACAAGAACAGTAGATCCTCTTAAGTCCAATACACTGTACATGCTGGGAACAGATGCCAGTGCTATATGCCCTGTGTATGACAATGGGAGCTCACTAGTGACTCTACTTAAAAGAAAACAACTCTTGCTCGTAGGACCAGAAACTGCATGTGATTCAACTCCATTTAGGACTGAGAAACAAATGCTAGCTCGCCTTACAAGAAACACACTCTGCTTTTGAGAAAAGGGCACTCTTCTACTCTACTGTA